>NC_053171.1:54528748-54816248 GCF_016835505.1 Polypterus senegalus
TTAGAAATTATTTTAAAGTAATTTATTAGTTTATATGGCTCTCCAGGGTTTAACTCCTGAACATGTTTGACTGTTTATCCCTGTCTCTCTTCTAGTTACACTTCATTTTTAGCCTTTCCTTCAATAAATTTTAAATGGAGGGCAGATACTGCATTCGTTTTGTATGTACTCTGATTACATCCGGATTTACTGCATCAGTTAAAAAGCTCTCCTGTTCTTAGTAGTATTAATCCATCCACTAATCTTCCAATAAAAAGCTATTATTGTTTGGCTTTTGCATGATTTTAACGCATGTTTTATATACTGTATATATACTAGTTCAAATTTTGTGTTTTGATTTTATATTGTTTTTACTGCTTTTGCAGCATCTTGTGAGGCATTTATTGTATGTGCGATAGGTGCTATAGAAAGATATTGTTATACATTAATAAAACATTTACTTGTAACCTTTTTAGCAGGTCAGTGAAGGCTTCCTTTTGCGAAGTGGATCTTGTGAGTGGCTTGATGTTGAAGAACTGAGCTCCTCACCTTCTTACGATGCGTGTCTGTCTCCACAGGCCAGGTACAGTTCACGCCATAAGAGCATGGAATGAGCCTGTATTTTTGACTAGTAGACACAGTTTTGACGAGATTTAGTAAGCATTGCAACATTTACAGTGCAGTGACCTCAACCTAATGCCAAGAGTACAGTGGAATAAAGAAGGCAAACACATGGTGGTACATTATGTGCCCAGTGGTGTTTTGAGAACAGTGTTGAGTTTGTAGGCTCTCCCTGTGTCCATTTGATTTGCTAATGGTGATTTTGGCCTGTGGTCTTGTCTAATTTGCCTAAATAGGCCTCTTTTTCTTATCTTTGGAGTTAAGCAGACTGTCTGACACTTACATTGCAGATGTGGAGTTGGGTGGATGCTACCAGAAAAATACTTGCCTTGTTAAATTTTAATCATAGTTTTTTAGATTGGAATGACCCCATCAGTTTACATGACTATATAACCTACAGTATTTCCTCTAACTATCCAGTGTATTATGTGGCCACTTTTCAGGAGTCTAAAAAATACATAGATTTGAATATAACAGACCTTCTAATGTGCACACCCCACAATCTCTACTCTTGTTAGTAAAATGACTTTTTGTCATGGCGCATTTACTGTTCGGAGTCGATGATCTTGTTGCTGCACAATGTTAAATTACACAAACGAAAACTGCAATCAGTGTCACATTTGCCTACAAAATGCTGATCTTCCTGGTACAGTCATGCAGGCTCCTATTTCTGACAGCCAGTAGACAAAGTAATAGCTGCAAACTAATTCAGCACCAATCTCTGCCCTTTAATTTATGGTACAAAAAGTTTGAGACATCAGACAGACAAACTTCTGTTTGTGAGGTTCGAAACATGCACATTTATTATTCCTCATCACTACATTTTATGCATTATACGTCTGGATTAGTATAAATTGGTTCATTGGGTTGTCAGCTCTTCTGCATACCTGTTTGATTTCATCCTATCCAGTCGCAGACTAGTTGGTCTCAGTTGTTAGGTAATGTCACATTAGGCAACTGGCTTCATGGGAGTGGCCGCCGACTGCTTCTGAATAGCTAAGATTATGTAAACAACGGCTACAACTGAAAATAGCTGGAAAAGCTGTCTAATGTGACAATGGCTTAAGCAGACAGCTTAATCATTCCCAATGTCTTTCTTTTCTTATTATTAAGTGGATTTCATTCAGTTGTTTTAGAGATTTGAGAAGTGTGCTTTTATTTATCAGCCATTTTTTCCTTATATTCATTTTGTCCATTTATTTGGCCTTCACATTTGAATGGCAACATGGTGAAATCCTAATTCTACATCACAGACTAACAGTTAATGAAGAGCAGGTTGTTGCTCCTCCTTCTCCATGTAATGTTGTCCCTTTCTGACATAATGTCACTGAATTCTTCAGTTGAGATGTGTGCTTTGAATTTCAGCTAGGCTAATTCATCATGAACTAGCCACAAATTACAGCTCTGGACAAGCAGGGAAATAGTTTAGTAGAAACCCATTATTTTTTGAGACCTCCACTTTTATGTTCCTCGCCAATCCTCAAAGATGTGTTTTCAGTTCAGTTCATTTTAGACTCTGGTCCAGATTTGTACAAATGCATCCAGTGTGCCGTGCATGTAAATTTAATTATACACCACAGTGAATCTCACAGATGATGATCTAAGCTGACATGGCATACTGCCATCAGGGAGTGTCTGTTACTCGCCACAAGTGCAGAGGCTAGCAAATCCTCCCCACTCCCAACTGTTTATTTAACAATATCTTAGCAAAGGAAAAATTCAGCAAAGTACAAAGAGTGGGACAAAGAAGTGACTTTAAAGATGAAAATGGAAACATAAAGAATTTTGGTGATTGGAGGCCGTAAGAGGCCCACCCACTATTGTGCGGGCCCAGCCATCCAACATAAAAATGGAGGAAAGGGAAGGAAGAAAAAAACAAAAGCCACAGTCACTGACCAGGAGATCAGCTTTCTGCTGGGGTGAACATATGGCACAAATCTGGCCTCTTCATTAACGTCTTCAGCATGTCTGTTGCCTCAGGTCTTGTCTGTAAATTTCAAAGGTTTTGCTGCTATTCAATATGCCCTTCTTCAGTTTCCTTGCATTGTTTCAACTGCCTTTCTGAAATAAAGGCAACTTTCTATATAAGTGAGTGGTGATAGTCATTACAAATCTGGCAGGTTATGCCGCAGATCACTATTTATAACATATTTAAAATAGCTACAAGCTGAACAAATATGGATGTTGGACTGACTGATCAGCACCACAATGTAATTGTTCTTATGCTGTAAGAACAGGAGGACTGTTGGCAGTTGAAAATTATTCTTTGAGGTTACCTGTTCTGGTTTTACATGTTGTTGTGAGAGGCGTAGGTGTAGGTAAGTGAATCTGATTAATTCAGTGGGAGATGAAGTGGGGCACAATTTGACATACCCTTTAACACAAGGCTCACTTGTTATGCTGTAAATGGATCGCAGGTGGGCAAGTTGTCCGTAAAAATTGAACCACAAAGAATGGTGTCAGGGGGCAGGAAATGGGAAATGTTGGGGAGTAATGTTGTGGTTTTGTAGAGTGGATTGTATAGACTAGATAAGCTGAAAGTTTTTGTAAGTTAAGTAGGTTGTTGGAAGCGGCACACTAGAAGATTGTTATTTGAAAAAGAAAGGAAGCAATTGCTTTTTATTTTCAGACCATCCTAGAATGCTTCTTACATGCAGAAATATTTTGGCTCTTAATTAAAGTATTGCAGCCACTAGCAGCACATAGAGTCCAGCACTTTTATTTACAATAACAGATACCTTTTATAAGCTTCCTTCCTTCAGTGTCGTAGTGGCTCTCACACAACACAGTACGGCCCAGCAATAGGTCAGTAACTCCCTTTGCGCCTTCTCTTTTCTTTCACTTCTCACAGGAGAGGGTTGTGTAGCTCCTCTCTGACACCGACTTTGATTCCCCAAACTGAGTGGAGGGCTCTCTTTTAGCTCCGGACCCGGTAGTTCTTAGGGTGCTTAATTAGTTGCTTCCAAGAAGCACTTCCAGGTCAGGCAGGACTACAGTGGTCTTTGTATTGTCACTATCTGACAGGTCCCCCTGGCTGCCCCCACACAACCTGAGAGAGCAGGCCCATGGGACCACAACTCCCATGCAGCCCTGCAGGCATCCATAATGGGACCCAAGTCCATCCCAGGTGTCACACAGTGGCTGGTAGGTCACTAACCCACTGTAACATCCCTCCACAACCGGTTTCTGGCACAAAGTCGTATTGGCATTCCCTCCCTGACCTTCTGTTATCACAGCCTCCTGGCAAGGTAAAGGAATCAGGTCCACAATGGCTAGAACACCAGTTTGTCCTTTACAACATCAAAATCAAAATATGGAAATTAAAAGTCGAGCTAGGCAGGGGGAAGAGGGAATGGAAGAGCGGTGACCTGAACTCATTTGGCATATGACCAACAAGTGCTACACCTGAGAAGCACCAAAATGGTCATCCTAGTGACTAAATCTGCACTTTGCACCATCTCACCTTACAGTGACAGACCTAACCATCGTTCACCACCTTGAGGATTACTTAGCTTTGCAGTGCAACAATTGGGAGGTCCAGTAGAAAGCCCAGTTATTCCTAATTCAGTTGAATCAGCTTCCTTGTGATTCCTTAGCCTGCCAGTGCTTACAGGCTCTTTAACATCGGGGAGGCCTGCTACCTTTCACAAAGGATTAACTCATCTTAAAATTCTGCATCCGTTTCAAATGAATCCTCTCAGCAGCTCAAAACTATCCTCACATGATGATCCCAATAAGTTACATAAAACCTCATGAGTGTGTCTAGTTGGGATAACATTTCCTCCTCCAAGTCAATGAAAAAACCATACCACATGCAATTCAGAAGAGGTAATTTACCTGAAGCTAAGCTTGTTCAGGCCCAACCAGTATTTGGATGGGAGACCAGCCAGGAAAAGCTTGGGTTGCTGCTGGAAGAGGTGTTGGTGAGGTCAGCAGAGAGCGCTTAACCTGTGGTCTGAATGTAGATCTCAGTGCCCCAGTGCAGTGAAGGGGACATTGCTGTAAAAATGGGGTTGTCCTTTGGATGAGATGTAAAACTGAGGTCCTGACTCTTTGTGGTCATTAAAGATCCCTGAGGCATCCTTCATAAAGAGTAAGGTGTATCATGATGTCCTGGCTGAAGTGCCCAACTTGGCCTGGTTATTCTGGCCCCTTAATTATCCCCTGTCTATAATCAGCTAACTATCTCTCACCCCTTCACCCCCTCACAGCTAATGTGTGCAGAATGTACTGGCACATAGTGGCTGCTGTCGCACCATCCAGATGGGTGCTGCCCATTAGTGGTGGTTGAAGTGGCTCCCCGCTCAGCATAAAAGCGCTCTGAGTAGTGAGAAAAGCACTAAATAAATGTAAAGAGCCATTGTGATTATAGCCATTATAAAACTAGAAACTAGACAGCTTGATATATAGCATGTTCAATGCTGCCTGAAAAGATGTCAACCCCACCACTACCGTCACTCAGGAATGAGGCCTCCTAGGTAATGAAACGCCCCCATCAGCAGGACATACTTAAGATGATAGGTGACATATGTAAAAGAGTGTGTGAGCTGATATCGGGTTAATCTCCCATCATGGGGGACGCTGTGTATCCAGGATAGTCAACCCTCTAACAAATAAAGTGAATTTGGAAGGAACACTTAACCACAGCAAGGGGAACACCAAGTATAACATAAAGGGTTTAAATAAATAAAACCAAATGCCCCACATGGGAAGCCTATACATAAAGAAGATGTGTAGTGGCCCAGACTCTCGCCTACTCACTGTCCTGAAACTGGATTTTTGAACCTCTGGAACCCTTTTTCTTCTTTTCAAGTGCAAGCAATCTGTTTCCCATTTGTCGATCTACTTTCTTATTATTGTCATAAATCAGGATTTCTTATTCACTGATTGTTTTAATTTTTTTATAATTCTGGTGATGCATTTAGTGGCAGTTTTGCATGACCATGACTATGTTATTTGCAGTAAGCCATGTGGTGTGCTTCAGCATTGTCTCCAGGCTATGTAGGATGACAGCATGCAGTGCTCAATATCTTACCTTCATGTAAAACCTCAGCCTGATTTCTCACGTGATTTGTTGTAGTTAGGCCTAAGGATTTCAACTACAATAAGGATTTGTGTGAAACATTTTCCTTTGACTGTGGTGTTTGTGTTTTTTTTTTTTTTTGGCTTGACGGTCCATTCTTTGTTCATTCTGGACCCAGTGACCCTAGCAGCTTTCGAGATTGCAATTTCTTGGCCATTCATCTCTTACTTCATCTTGGCTCAGTCTTTTTCTTTAGGTACTCATATTCCTCTTAGTGTCTATGACATTTTCCAGTAGTTTTTGTGAAATACTCCCTTTGACCTCTAATCTAATTGGCCACATTGGTCATGGATGCCATTTAGAAACCTTAGGACCTTACACCTAGAGCTTCCTCTAGCAGCCCCAGATGTACCTGCACTTCAGTACTACTACTAAAGACATAAGCAGGTGAGCCTAAGGCAGGCTGTCCTCCCAGTATACTTGTGGAGCCCACACACATTTACATTATATTTACATTTATTTGCTTAGTAGACACTTTAATCATAGGTGGCTTACAAACCAGGCTAACATAATCAAGTAAACATCAGTCTGGGGACTGTTTGGGAAACAAGTGTTATAGTACAAGCTTACAAAATCGATTATCACAATTGAGGAGCTCAGAACAAAATACAAGTGAGTTACAATTCAAAGATAACAAAAACATAACAGCTGATATCAGAAATTCATCCAACAAAGAGAGTCTTCAAACGCTTTTTAAAAGCATCGAGGGAGTCAGCATTTCAAATGACGGAGGACAGCTGCTTTCACCAGCTAGGAACTACACGTGGAATGAGTCTGGACTGAGATTTTAAAGCATGCAGAAGTGGCATCATTAGATGCCATTCATCGGCAGATCTGATTGGTTGAGAAAGGACAAAGGACCTCACAAGTGCCTCCATATACACACACGTGCTGACTCAATGACTAATTTATACGCACGCATCAAGGACTGGAACCTAATATGTGCCTGTACAAGGAAACAATGTAGTGATCAGAAGAGAGAAGTGACATGTGCTCGTCTCGGCTGGTTGAACAACAGACATGCTGCTGCATTTTGAATCATCAGCAATAGTGACACATGTTGGTACTCCTGTCAGTAGAGTGGTGCAGTAATCTAGCTGTGAAAAGGCCAAAGTCTGGACCAGGAACTGTGAAGTTTACTCTGTAAGATATGGTCTGATTTTTGCATATACTGTATAGAATGACGCTGCAACACATGCAGGCCATTGCTGCATGTTCTCTGAAGGACAACTGGTCATCAATCACCAGCCCAAGATTGTGTACCAACTTGGTGTATGTTAGCAATAATGAGCCAAGCTGAACACAGATGGGGTGATGAATAGATGGGCGAGCTGGGGATGGTGCCAGGTTGAGCTGAAGGTGGTGTTTCTTCATTCAGGCTGCGATATAACTGAGACGTGCAGAGATTCTAGCTGAAACCGTATGGTCCTCTGGATGAAATTGCAAGTACAACTGTATATCATCAGCGCAGCACTGACAAGAAAAATCGTGGGAATTGATGATCGGGCCTAGTGAGGACAGGTATAGAAATAAAAGGACCTGTCAATACACACTATGGAGGAGTCACATAGTGCACACTAGTGACTTTGGGGACTTCCACAGTGCTCATGGGAGCTCCCCATTGCTTTTGCTTATGTAGTTCAGGGTCTGGTAAGACCATGCTCCTGTCTAGTAGTAACTCCCATTGATCCAGCACTATTGTCATTACCAGAGTTCCATTTACAATAGATAGGTGGAAGTAAAACACTTGACATTTAACTGTAGTTTTATTGTGATGATAAAGAACAAACAATTCAAACACAATGTGGTGTGTTTGTTTAAGGGCAGGGTGCTCTTGGGGTCCAATGCTTAAAAGTTACATTAGAATGTTTTCAGTATAAAGCCAACACTCTTATTTTCCTTTTTCCTCAAATAAGTGCTAACAGTAGCCTGTGTTGCCCGACAACATAAAACTTTTCTAGCCTCTAGACTCAGATATACTATTTGACACACTGAAGGCAGCCCACTAGCTACCAACTACCATGTTCAATCCTTGAAGCAGAGAAGATGTAGGCAGGTGAAGTGCTGATGATAGGCCGCACTCTGTCACTATCAGCTGTTTGCAGAATTCCTCTTGAGATCATCCCTGCAAGGCCATGTGTTGCTAGGCTACCCAGTGCAGGAGTTTTCAGTTCAGTTTAAACAAACAATACTTTGCTGGTGGCCGAGGAGAAGCCTGCCAGAAGTAAAAGAGTGTTTGAAGGCCTTTGTGTGTCTGCCGTTGACACAGCAGCCAGCACTCCCCATTCATCAGAAGGGCTTTTGATGTTAAGTAGCACGGCAATCTGAGCAGCTCTCTTGGTAGTTGTCCATGGCCTTAACTAAGTAAGTTGCAACTTTAGACTTCATGTATCTTAAATTAATTCATACTAAGTTGTAAATAATTTACACTGCGGGTAATTTACTGACTTTTCTTTTTCTTTTTTCCTGCCTGAATTAGCAGCGAGTTGAGTGTGGAATGCTGGGATCATGAAAAGGAGCAGTCCCATGTTGCTTTGTCTTTAAGCTCTGCCAGCCAGAGACTGGTTGACCAGCAGCACTATGTAGAGGGCCTCAGGGAGGAGCTGCTGGCCTCACAGCACAGGGAGGAGCAAGAGCTGGAGCGGGAGCAAGCGCGCATTCTTCAGCAGCACCGCGAGAGTGAGTTGTGCCTCAATTCAAATCATGTAGCTCTCTGACATTAAAGTGAAAGGGCTTTTGGGTTCAGGGTGGAGCAGCATGTTTTAAATTACCATCAGCAGTACAGTTAGAAACCAAATTTAGCTCACATACTGTATTATAGAACTGTGCACACTGAGGTTGGCAAAGACCATGTTTATTTTATGCTTTTTATGATTAATAGTCTATATTGTACCACCAAGCTGGTGTAGGTCAGATCAGTTGGAATTGTCTGCTGTTAATCTGTTAACATGCACCCTTTGTTAAGTAAGTAGACATGTATAAAGTGTAGTGATTGTACACATTGTTGGATTTATTCTCATGCTCAGTAAGTTCCTTTTATTATTTTCCTACTGGAGTTTCATACTAGAGTTTTTTACATGTAGGAAATTTACTTTTAATGTTTATTCTTTTCCACATTTGCTTTTTTACATCTTTGTTTTTTGACAATATACCATTTTGTTCACTGATCTTGATCAGGTCTCAAGGGCTCATTTGGTGTCTTCCAGTATAAATATGTCGACTTACAGTGTGATTGATATTCTTCAGAGGATATTCTGTTTGATAAAATCTTAATTCTTAAGCCTGTGTCACATTAAATGACTTTACATGTGATTTGTTAGCTATAGCCTTCATTTCATAATGTTAGCAAGTCAGAGGTAGTTGATGTATTCTTGTTAGGCTGACTGCCTTATGCAACATGCCCAATGACTGAGACAAACTAATCCACAACTCACACTGATGAACCTCACAACCAAAAGAGAAGCTCATCTGTCTGATGTCACATATTTTATGTAATATAATAGAATAGGAAAAATAAAAACGTCTGAAAATGCGGCTGAACTCACCGTACCTGTTAACACTTTGTGCAGCACTGGAGGCATTGGACCTTATAAATAGAACACAAGCTCGTCTGGCTGATGTTTCATGTTTTATATACCACTAGCTGAAGCCCGCCGTAGCATACGGGGGTGTAAGAATAGAAACGGAAAACAGTGAGAAAGGAATTCAGTATAACAAAGGCTTAGGAAACCACTGTCGCAGTATAACGAAAATAGCAAGGAGCAAAACCAATGCCAATGGTCGAGAGAGTACCTTCCTGTAGCAGGCTAATTAAAACATAGACATATTTAGATAGACGCCCCATTCACTGTGTTGTCCAGTCGACGCAATAAGTCAGCGCGCCCGCCCTATTGTGAGTGGTAAAAGTGCCATTTCAACTAATACAAGTAGATGTGGAAAACGGGTTTTCTGTATCGTTTACATACAACAGATTTTGGCGAATCGTTTACATACAATTATTTATATCCATTTATACACTAAATGCGTGCGTATCCCATGGTCTTAGAGTTGGTGGGCGGAGCTCTGTGAGTTGGTGATCACGGTTCTCTGTCTTGCGTGCAGTGTAAAGTCAACGTGGCTCAGAGGTGCATGTGGACTTTTGCACAGACGAAAGCGACTGAGGCTGTGTTTGGTGAGTTGTTGGGTGCCTCAAGAGCGACGCTGGACTCGGGAGGGCAGTTACAGTTGGCGTGCGTGGCTCTGTCGTGCATATCCCATGCTCTTAGAGTTGGCGGGCGGGGCTCTGTCTTGCTTGCGCTCACTGTCTTCTGTGCCCTTAGTGAATTATATATATAGATAACAGAATGGAAAAAAGAAAGAGCCGAAACTGCACAAAACACAAACTCGTCTGGCTGATGTTTCATGGTTTATATACCATAACAGAACGGAAAAAAGAAAGAAAGAGCTGAAACTGCTGCTGACCTTGCTGCAGCTATTAACCTTTCATATCGTGTTAGCTCTGTCGGGCAGCATGCTATTGCTTTGTAGAAAAAGTGGCGAACAAGACTGAGCTGGACAATAGGCACATGATTGCTAAATATAACATAGCCAGTGATTTTTATTCAAATTGAAATGCCACGGCCATGAGAACAGTGACTGCTGCTGGATAATCTAGCATACCACATGACAAGAACTCATGTAATGTCATATTGGCCTTATTAATAGTTTACTTTCTTTTCAAGTAGGTCTAATGGTTTTGCCTTTCAAATTCTTCTGCCCTTCTGGTGTTGCCCTCAACTCGCCATCTGACTATGTCTTCAATCTATCATTTCATCTTGTGGTTAATTTTCCTCCTTAACCTACAGACATATGCACAAAAAATGCATTATTCAAGCAAATGCAGTTGTTTATTTATATTTATACAACATCAAACACAATTTAGCAAGTTCAGTGGTTTGCGAGTGATCACGTGACAGACAAACACAACCCCTTAATATTTTATGTATGAAGATACTAAGACACAAATTCTCGCTAAAGCCAAACAAACATTGCAGTACCAGATTTTACATGCAATGTATAGTGCTATAGCTGCTGTCGTTCACAAGCTGCGCCCTAAACATCCAGCAGTGAGTGATATGTGAACAATTCTGTAAAGCCACAAAAAATGACGTTATAGCCATCAACATTACATCTGACTAATATCCTAACTCAAGCAACCATTACAGGCCAACATCTAAATCATCAGGGCTTAACACAATCATGGGGCCAAAATCCTTACAATCACACTTGTGTTCAGCTTCCGAGTTAAATTTTTACGAGGACCCACTGGGCCTGACAAGCCTGTTCAGGATCCATGTATGCCACCAAGTTACGCAGATGTGAAATTCAGATTCAGTGGTAATTGTGGGCAACTGAGTTCCCCAAACAATAAATTGGCTTGCTAGTAGAGAAAAGTTTATTGCAAATACTGTATGTGAAATGAAGTTATAAACCATGGGGCCTGAAGAGCACTCACCCACACACAATGATTTTTATAGCAATGTTGTATCATCCTGATCATCTTCATTTTCACTCACTGTCTTAAAAGTGGAGTCAATATGTCATACGTGTATATTTCTCTCAGGAGACAGGTCAGCAGCAAAGCAGATATGGCCAACTAGTAGTCCCATTAAAAAAAAATAATGGAAAGAGTATGTCCCTGATTGTTGTATTTTATTATTTTACTATCTCTGCACATTTGTGAACAATAATAATATAATAATTAATAACATTTATGTAGTGCTTTTCTCACAACTCAAGCACTTTTCATAGTGATTGGGGAACCACTTCAACCACCAATGTGTAGCACCCACCTGGATGATGCGACATTAGCCATTATTATGCCAGTATACTCAGCACACATTAGCTGTGAGGTGGTGAAGGGGTGAGAGATAGTTAGCCAATTAGAGACAGGGGATGATTAAGAGGGGCAGAATGTCCAGGCCATGGTGGGCAATTTAACCAGGACATCGGGATACCCTCAACTCCTTATGAAAGATGCCCAGGGATCTTTAAAGAACACAGCGAGTCAGGACCTAGTTTTTACATCTCATGTGAAGGATGGTGCCATTTTTACGACATAGTGTCCCTGTCACTGCACTGGGGCATTGAGATCCACACACAGACCGAAATATAAGCGCCCCCTGCTGGCCTCACTAACACCTATTCCAGTAGTAACCCAACCTTTTCATTGTCTCTCTCTCATCCAAGAACTGGCCAGGCCTAAACACCCTTAGCCTCAGGTGGATGACCCGTTTTGCAGAGCAGGTGGTGTGGCTGCTAACAACACACCCTACACAGAGAATGTCTGTGCTGATGATGCAATGGCCTGTCTTTGGCCATTAAAATGTTAAATTTAAATTCTAGCAGAGAATAAGTAACTTTTTTTTTTCCTCAAATTACCTTTATAGTGACATACATGAGGAACTTCAGAAGTAAGAGGAAGTTAACTCATTCACTCCATTACTGGGGCTGTTTGCCTTGAAAGTGTGATGGAGCCATTATTTATTTATGATTTTACTGAGGTGTCTTGCACCAATTGATTTTCACCTAAAGTTCTTTTGTTTCTGTTATCTGCATAATGGCAGAAGCACCCATATAGTGGCATTGTTAGAATTCTTCATCTTCATCACTTGATATTGTCTAAAGGGCATAGGCTATGTTAGGGGAACTGCTAAAGGATACAGTTTGCCAAGCCCACAATGTTGACCTTTAGTCTTTTGAAAATGAAGTTTCCATTTAGCTCTGAATGACTTCTTGGATGCTGCTTAATGAGGAAGGTACCTTTTGACTTTAATACTAATGCACGTAAAGAAAGCCATGCATTGTGCAGTACATTACTGATGGGATTTATTCTTGCTGAAAACAAGTTATTCCTAAAACCGAGCTTGATAACTATTTTTTCCTTTGCAGTTGAGCAGTGGCTGCTTCAAGAACAACAGCGTCTGAAATTTTTAGAAAGACAAAAAAGAGACCTTGCTGTTCAGACAGACCAGGGCCTGTCATCAGGAGCTGAGGTACAGAATTCAGCAGAGAAGAGCAGCCTGATGGAGGACAGGAAGAGACTGGTCCAGCAGGAGTTACTCCGGCAGCATGCTCTAAAAAGGGCAGAGAAGAGGATTAGGAGAAAGAGGCTCTGCTTTCAGCTGGAGAGGATTGCAAAGAAACAGCATCTGCTGGAGGCCAAGAAGGAGTTACAGCAGCTGGAGGCTGCCTGCATGCTTACCAAGGATACATCTGGCTCCACGGAGACCGTTACGCCTAAAGGCTCCGCTCCTACTCTCCAGAGGAGGCATTCATTCTCATCAGACCTGCTGCGCCGTCTTTATTCCCACCATGCACCTGTTTACAGGTAATAAAGGCCATCTCAGAATTGTAAGTCTTCATCCTGGTGAAGGATTTTCTTGGCATGCCAGGGGCCTTGAGAAATCTCATATATGCAATGCTATTAGTTTGAATGTAATTAAACATCTTTCTGAAGCTTTGCTTTTATTTGTTTTAACAGCCATTTGTTGAAACAGAAGAAATCATTTAAACCATCTACCTCACAAGGCCACTGGAAATCCCAGTTTCGACAGAAAAGTCTCTCTGAGGAATGCCTTCCGGACAGGACTTCAAGTAAAACAGGCCATAGCTGCAGCTGCATTCACTGTGTGTCTGGATGTAAGCTAACATGCACTACAGGGATAAATCACAGTCTGTCTGTGCCCAATTTTGCCACTTGTGTGCTTAAAGATTTCCAAAGGAGATCTCCTGGCTTCACAGCCAGACCAAATATCAGACCAAAAATCCACTCATCATCAGCTTTATATTCACAACTTGGTACAAACAAAGAAAAGACAAAATCCAAGAAATCACCCAGTTTAGAAAAAGAAAAAGACACTAAAAAACACTCAAAAGGTTTTGATCGGGTCAAAAAGCTGCTTGCCCGTTCTGTGCAGATTAAAAAAACCCTTTCTGGGATATTTAAAAAAACGGTGATTCCACGTGGACCAATAAAGAGCTCAGGAACAGAAACCTCTAAAGTCTTCCACAGCCTGAAAAGAAAACCCGACAAGGCTGAACTCTCCAAAATAGCCTCCTCATTTGAAACCTTAGACCAGATTGAGAAGCCTACAGATGTTAGGAAATGGCACAGCGCAGAGGTTTTGGGGAACAACGTTAAACTGGTTGAAGTAAAGCAACATCTGAAGGACTATAAGGAAGATCTGATGGATGATAATCAGACGTGCTCAGATACAGATAGCCAGTACTCCTTGGATTCTTTATCTTCCACCTACACTAAAGCACTGGCAAAAAAATTAGAAGACGACGAGAGGTCTGAGCAGGAGCACAGTGCTTCTCAGAGCGATGACAGCCAAATTTCTCAGGATTCCCTAGCCGAAGATCACTGTAATGAATTGAAAGCAAAGAATAGGAAACATACAAGGCGATCCAAAGCCAATGTGCAAAGACTGACACTATATGGGAATAGTGACTCGCCCGAAGGCTGCCTGATTAAAGCAGGACGAAGCAATCTGATGGGCAGATTAGATACTTGGAGAACCAAGAAGAGAATGGATTTGGGTCCATTTAACATCAAAACAGCTACCGATGAAATGCCCACAGAGGTGTTCTGGCAGCATCATAGCCCAGTGCCCGAAAGTATTGATACATTAGTGCGGTTCCACTCAGACAGCTGTGAAACACTGAGATTGACAAAAACATTCCCTTTTCTGGATGAAAAACATCAGGAACACATTTCTTGGACTAATGAATCCATTTTGTGTAACAATGTACGTGTTGAGCAAAAAGGAAGCAGTCTACCTATTGAATCGAAATGCTTCATAAACAAACTAGATGTATGCACAAATCAGGAACTTTCTGTGGAGAGTTTAATGCAGATACCCAGAAGCCACAATATGGATGACCCTGCCACACAGAGTTTGACTGGTCATAGAACAACCTTGTTTTCTGATCAAATTTCTGTAAATGGCCAGTCTGCCAGTGAGCCACAAAAAGGTTCGTTTTCAGTGCTGGTTCTAGACTCTTTCATCACAGAGTCTGTTTTGCAAAGCACTGCTACACCAGTCCAGCCTGCTTTTATAAGTGGCACAACTTTTATAAGTGAAGACTCAACCAGTCTTGTTCAGATGTGCCTTCCCGAGAACAAATCAAAATGTAACGAAGCTCTGGTAAGGTTCAGTTCAGAATTAGCTGAAGTTGTGTTGGCAAATGTGTTTGCATCTGGTGATCGAAAACCAGCTGAAATTTTTAATAAATCTTCCAAACCTGAAAGTGAACCAGGTTTTGATGCTTATCACTCTAACAAAGGTGAGAATATCTCATGCTGTCCCAAAGAAAATGCCTTCCTTGCAGCAGATGTCTTGCATCAGCACACATCAGCGGTTGGAGTGATGGAGAATGGGATTTTTGAGTCTCAAAATGAAACAGCAATTGAGGACATGCATCTGCCACATGTAACACTAAAGATACAAGAGGACTGTGCACATCAGGAAGCCTCTAAAAATGACATCAGTGTGAGCTCAGTTCAAGAATATATGGCTTCCAGTGATCAATTGCTCACCATTCTGGAACCAATTTCTCCAGCTGGAGAATCTAAGGACCCTACTATGAAGGAAACAGCCAGCATGAATTTAAGTCAGCCTTCCTCACCAGACAATAGCAGCATTGACCAGTGCTATATATCCGATAGCAGCCACCCTATTTCCAATAGACTCCATACAGATCCAAATCTACAAATCCAAACTGCAAGTCAGCTATTAGGGAATGGATACGCCACAGAACCCCAGCCCCCTTCTGTGGAAGCCCCAAATGTTGTAAAAGCTATAGCTATCTGTCATTCTAATTTTAATGCTCTTGGTAATGAAGCAGATGAGGATTTGTCCCAACATTGTGATACAAACTTAAACCTTGACTCAAGAGGAACAGAGGATCTAATTGGCACAGTGATAAATTTGAGCAACAGTACTCTCCCAAGTTTCATTTATGCAGAAAAGACAACATTAATTGGGGAAGGTGAGTTAGCAGGTCATGAAGGGGAACCTGAGACTTTGAATGTGATGGAGACATTAGTGGAAAGGGCATCAGCTGATCATATGGCACCAGATTTTGAAAACCAAAAAACGATTACTGTCCAGGTCACTTCTCTTGGTGAGAATGATGACGGATATGGAGTTGTTGCCTCAGCTGATCTGTCTGGTATGATGGACAAGAACAAAGAAAAGTATGCGTCCTTCATGAAGCCACAGATTAAAACCTCAAGTTCTGAATGCAATGTTAAATTGCAAGAGGAAAGTTGGTGCAGTCATGATATCCATGAAACACTAAAACAGGGAGTAGGTGCGGTTAACCATAAATGTATTATTACATTTGCAGATTCAGCTATCTTCAAAAGCGGTAGTGGTACAAAAACAGAAGAAGAGTCTAATGATAATCTAAATGATGCATGTTCCAAACAAATGAACAAAGCTGAATGGAATGACGTATGTATTATTCAGAAAGCAGACCCCTCCAGAAGTAACACATTTAATGAACAGACAAGAGACGTAGGTTGCTCACTCACACACAGTAGTGCAAATGATGAGGAGCCAGGTGAATCCATCAGTAGACTGGAGACTGGTGAGCTGGAGCTCAATGGGAATTCTGGTGCTGAGAGGTTTTGGAAGGGTAAGAGTGAAGCTGAAGTGGTTAAACAAAGAGACAACAATTGTGTACTTCAGAAAGAAATCTTGATCACAGAACAGCCCTCTGCAAACTGCCAAGAATTGTTTATACCAAAGTTAAATTTGATCACATCTAACACTGAGGGCATTACTGAACAGGAACTGGAATTACAGAATGTAACATTTAATGATTCAGAGTTAAGTCTTCATCACATTACAAATACTGATGTCAATACTGCGGTGGAACATGAACCGGAATTGGATCGTACTCAACTTTTTGATGAAATTGGCAGAAAGCCCAGCAGTGAAACAGTGTATTGTGTCGTTTTAGACAGTATTGATAGTATGCAAAATGAGAATCAGAAGACCTTGAATTCTTTATCTAACAAAGATGGTAGTAGTGATGTAAATGAATTACTCGATCAGAGTCAAGTTGCTGTTTTGAGACAAAATCTGGAAGAGCTTACCAAGGTCAGTGGTGACAGGGAAAACTTGCATAGAGAGTGCGAGTTGGAAGGTTTTCAGAGAAACTCCCTGTATTGCAAAGAGACTAGTGGTAGCCATTTGCCAGAATCTCCAGATACAGCTGCAAGTGGCAGATGTCCAATGCATAATATCTGTGATGATGAAATGTCCAATGAGCAAACTGGCTTCAATACATTTCTGGAAACTGGAGATAGTGAGAATGGAGAGAGTGATCATCAGATGAAATCTTGTGACATAGACAGAGTGCAAGACCGGACTATATTACCTGCACTCAATATTCAAAGCCAAGAATGGGAGTTAAAAACAGTTTCCCCTGGGAGAGCAAGACATACAAATCTTCCAATGGTAGAAGATAAAAATGAGCAAGTAGTGACGTCATATACCCTTTTAACAAATCCTGGTATAACCTCTGATGTTCAACCTGATTCAGAGGAACACATGTCTATTAAATTAGGTGATAGTAATGAATCTAACTATGTTAGAAGGGACTTAATCATTGGTGCCTTTCACCATCATGATTCATCTTACTTGCAGTCTGATACCTGGGATCCACAAAATGTGCAAAAGAATGAAAAGTCATATGAGGAGTACTCTGCACCACAAAATGACTGTGTCCTACAGCTTCACCAGAAGGAAAAGGAAGAGAATCACAATCACCATTTGTCAAACACGCTGAAGTATGTACAGATAAGAAACACATCTAGCTTTGAATGTCAATTTCCTAACACATCTGACGAAGTAAATAGAGAAGATTGTCCAACAGCTAATGGGAAACTTGAGAAACGGGTTACCTGTGAGTTAGCGTTAGAGGATACACACAGCTACTGCACAGCCAGTGCCTTTGTAAAGCATGGTGCTGATTTAATTAAATTTCCTGTGCCAGAGCACAAAAGGAATCTTGATCATATTAATAAGAAAAATGCTCCAGAGACTGTAAAACCTGATTGTCTGTTTGGTTTAATAGTAACTGCAGAAAGCAGTTCACAAGCACAGTCTGAAAGCAGCCTAAGTGGTCATGGCCCTGAAATGGCTCACACCACGGACAGCATATGCCAATCCAACATAATTTCCAAGAAAAGTCAAGAAAAGAACATGTCCAGCAGCAGTTTGTATTCAAATATTATATCTAGAGGGAGCAGTCCTTCGGTTGTAACAGAGGGGGATTATCTGGAAAATATCTGTAATTTTTCAGAAAAGCGAGATGATTATCCAGTGTCATCTCTCGAGGGAGTAAATTACAAGAATATGTTCAAACAAAGCTTACAAGAGAAAATAACTGAGACCTGCTTATCAGAGACTGACAGAATTGTTCCAAGTACACAAAACTATTTTGATATACGGATGTCAAATTCGCTTGATCGTGTTTTTCAAGAGATTGAATGTATTCTTCCAAATAATTTGCATGAACCACTTCCATGTATTCCAAATCAAAGTGCAGAATTTCAAGATACTTTGGCAGAAATGGGACAAGGTAATCGTCGCCTTCCTAAAGATGAAACTGGCTATTCTATAGATAAAGTTGTTGCAGTACTGGATGTGTCCTCCAAGAGAAACACAATCTCACCTCAGTCTGAATCAGACTCTGTAGGGGATTTGCAATACAATGAAAACAACTTACCAATGGAAGATCTTCCTAAGCCATTTGCACAAACTGAAAGTGGATACCCATCACATGGCGAAACCCTGGGAACTAACAAAAGCTTAATTGGAACAGTGTACATGGAAGAGTTTGTTGACTACGAGGCCACCCTGAACAAGTTTTTCAGTATTGAAGAATCTGCTAATCAAGCTGTTCTAGAAGAAAAATATAATGCTCATATACCTTTAATTAAACACTCAGATGACTTTCAGAGTCAAATTAATCCACCTTCTGAAACTGCTTCTACATCCCCCAATGGTGATTCCTTTTCTTCTCCCAAATTTCTAAAGGACCTACTCCGACATGAAAAACCACAAATCACTTTAAGTCAAGATCAACCCCAGTCTGAAATAAATCACCTTGTTACACTGGAGCACAAAGCAGAGTCTGATTATATGGAAACATCTGTTGTCTGCCATACAGCCAGTACTGAAATGGAAAATGTGACAGAGGAACCTGTTGAGACAAAGGAAAACAAGGATACCACAGCAGCTCCAGCAATCTCTCATAAAAGCAGCTCATTGGAAGATCTGTGCTCCCTTTCAGGTATTGAATTGCACTTTATTGAGTCTGAAAGGAGAAAGTACTCCAAAATTGGCAATCTGAGAAGCATTCAGAATGATGGAAAGAGGAATAGCACAGCTGACGTGCAGAAGAAGAAGCAGAGATTTAGGCGAATAAAGGCACATTCTCCAGAATCTGGTGATTTATCCAGCTCATCTTCTCAAGATTCTAAAGACAGCTCCTCACAAGAAGGTGGTGAAAGCTATACTTTGAGGGGTTCTGCTATAAGACCAAGCAGGTCACGTGGACTGGGCTGGGTGGAAAATGCCAGGATACAGCCTTGCAGAACACGGAAACATTCAAATTCAAAGTCTTTACCCTCATGCCATTTCGGTGGGACATCAATAGAGCTTGATAGCACTGATGAAGGAATGACATCTCCTTTGACTCCCAGCGAGGGATTTGTAAGACAATCATTCAGGCAAGAAAGAGGTTGGCGCCACTTACATGATCAAAAGGAGTCACTTCATTTTGGGTCTAGTGACATTAATCCTTATACACATGCATGGCAGCAGGAAAAGACTAGCAAAACTAGCTGGAAGCAACATATTTTTGGAAGTGCTAGTGACATCATGTTCCAGCCACTTTCTCAAGGCAAATGCAAGCAGAAATGTTCAAGCGTGGACAATGACTTAAATGCTCAAAACTCCCCATTGTACTCCCACTTGAGCTCTTATGCAAGAACTCTGTCAAGCACTTTAAGTAGTGTTGAGGACCTTCAGGGACAAGACTCATTTAATTTAGGATATAAGTATGATAAGTTGCTTAACCCCAAATGCCAAGATAGTGCCTATTTAGAGAACAGAATCTCACCATACAAGATAGATTCTGATCCCCTTGATGGTCATTCAGTTCAAGTTGATGAAATCATGCTTTTGTACCCTTCTGAGCCTGAGTCAAGTGTCAAATCTTCCTCTGAAGGTACAGAAAAGATAACTTGCGATCAGTACACCCAGACATGGACAGACAATAGAGTGAGGAAAGCAAGTCGGCATAGGCGCAGCAGCACCCAGGTTCCTGCATCCAGGAAAGAAGAGGCCACTGAATGTCCACAACCTGCTGCATGGACCAGCCTGCAGAACATATCCATCCATCTCTCCCAACTGCTTCATAACACATCTGATATTCTGGGAAATCTCCACAATTTAAGAACTGTGGATCCGCCACTCAACCACTTTAGTCCTAGCCTGTCTACAGTAGGTACCTGTAACTCCACATATAATGGAAGTAGTAAGCGAGACAGCTATACCCAGACTGTGGGACATGTCGCTGTACAGACTGATGATATACCCCTAAACAGCAAAGTGAGTGAATTTTTGTCAGCAGATCACTCAAAGATGCCGCAAGAAGTTAATGTGATAGTCAAAGTGGTTTCTCCTGATCTGATAGATGTAACCCATGAGAATAAAGATGTAGTACTGAAAGTGGCAGAAAGAGATTGGGAACCGGGTGTTAAGATGAAGAGTCTTACTGATCTGAGCTATTCAAACTCAAGTTCTCTACAGAAGTCTGTAGACATGGCTTGTAATAGCCTCAGTCAGGCAAACTTAGTTGGCCTAGGATCCACATCTCCTATGCTGCTTTCTAGCATACTGGGTCAGTCCAGCTCTCCAAGCCCTCAGCTTCAGATCAGCTCAGTGAGTTGTCCACAGCTGTCTATTAAGAAATCACCAAAGTTGCAAGGAGATCCTGAACACTACCACAGCTCTCCCAACAGGAATAATGTTAATTCTGAACAAACTAGGACGGTTGATCGTGCCTCCTCTCCTATTCTAACAGTGGAAGCAGGAATCAGTAGCCATAACAAGAAAAGCAAATCCAGTGTATGCCTGTTACTCCCAAATATGAGTGATGATTCATTTCATGAGCAAAAGAATTTTTTTTCTTCTTCCTGGCATGGAGACAGAGATAGAAATGCAACATTAACAGAATCATACAGCAGTCTGCATAAAAACAAGGATATGCGTAAATCCTCCAAAGGAGCAAAAGTTGATGGAGTGGGCAGAACCCTTGAAACAAATGTGAGAGGTAGTCAGAGATGGCAGTCTACTAAAATTGAAAGTGATTCACAATTTGTTCAGACAGGCACTATCCCAGATGGAGCAGAAAAGCATTTGCCTACAGGTGTAGGTCTCCCACATTCTTTCAGGCAAACAACTTCATCATCCTGTATGACACAGAGAAGAGGCTATTCCAATGCTTATACTTCTCCAAATGGATGTGATTCCTTTACTCCTCTCACAATTTCAGAAAATAGTGAGATGACCATTCAGCTTCTGGATGATGATGCAGTATCTTTAGCTCCTAGTGAGTGCAACACAGAGGTCCTACTAAATATAAAACCACTACAAGATGAAGGCTTGACCCAGCCTCAACAAATACATCAAAAGTGTAGGGTGCCCGAAGACCTTCCAGTTCACAACAAGTTCAGCCACTGGTCAGGTGTTAACTATCGGCCTCCATCAAGTTTATCTAGCTCCAGTGCTTTCCCTGTGTCAGAATCTCTGACACACAAACTGAAGAAATCAGGTCAAGAAGAGCTAATGGGCAGTAGTTCAGAGCTAAGGACACTGGATGAAGATAGAGTCAGAGTAATAGAAGTTCTGCGACGGGAGAGGGCACAAGTTATGGCAGCAGTGCAACTGGAGATGAACCCACATCAGCTCACTGTAGAGCTCACAGAAGCCAAACTGAACTACAGCCTTGGGGAGACTGATGCCCTGCTGAAGGTGCTACACTCAGGAGATGAAGTGCCTGTTGGACAGATTAAACAGCATCTTTATGACAGGTAAAAATAAAATTGTAATTTTCATGTTCTAAGCGGGTACTCAAATTAGCTACTGTATATTCTGCCAACTGAATTGTTTCATAAAAAATGAATGTCTATTCTAGTAGTGTCTTAATATTTGAAAATTCCTTAAAATTCATGATGTCGATGGAAGGTTACTTTTTTAACTATTAGCAATTAACTTGCCCTTTGACTGTAATAACATTTCTATGTTAACATTGTGGTAGGCAGTTTCAGAAATTGAATCTGCAAATTTTCAGAAGGAATTAACAAAATTAACAAAAATGAAGTAAAAAAAAATGATCAGTGCCCAAGTCAATAAAATAGGTTTAGTGAGGTAGATCACTTTGTTTCTGAACAAAGCTGACTGCTTTAGGATCTCATTCAGGTAATCAGGTAATCACAACACATTGATAAAGTTGATACAGCAGACTTTTTTTCAATTAAATAGTTGGTCATACTGTATATTCAAGGACAACAATAGCAATGAAGGGGAAGTGTACATAAGACAACATTGATAACTTTGAAAAACGATCTACATGGCATACAAGGACAATTTATTGGCTAACTGAAAAAAATGAGTAGAATAAATTAATGGTCCCCTCTCATTTTTTAAAAAAGAAAAATTCTCAGGTTTTTATGTTCTATAACATGATTAAATTTCATTGTGAAAATTGGCAAAAAGTTCAGTTACAAAAACAGTTATGTTGACCATCTTATAACCATGATTAGAGGTATCATGAATCAGATGATACAATACAGAGGAAGTCTATCCAGGAAATAAATAGTGAAAGGTCAGCCAGATTCTTAGTCAGGAAATAGGTGGTCATTAAGGTAGTTAGCAAAATGATCTTCAAAGTTAGTAACACAAAAGTTGAAATTGATTAAAAAAATCGCAGTTTAAGAGAACAAAGCAAAAAAAATTTGCAGGATCTCCTTTAAGCTTCCCCGTGTCTGCGTGGGTTTCCTCCGGGCTCTCCGGTTTCCTCCCACAGTCCAAAGACATGCAGGTTAGGTGGATTGGCGATTCTAAATTGGCCCTAGTGTGTGCTTGGTGTGTGGGTGTGTTTGTGTGTGTCCTGCGGTGGGTTGGCACCCTGCCCATGATTGGTTCCTGTCTTGTGCCCTGTGTTGGCTGGGATTGGCTCCAGCAGACCCCCGTGACCCTGTGTTCGGATTCAGCGGGTTGGAAAATGGATGGATGGATGGATCCTTTAAGCTTCCACAGACAAAATATGTTTTAGAATAATGAGAATTCAAAGCTTGGGCATGTAGCCCTGAGTGTTGAAAATTTCTAAATGTGTTTTGACATAAGGCATTTCAATGTGGTAAAAAAAGTGCTTGGCTACAAACACCATTAACTACAAAGAAGCTGAAAACTGTTCATAATAGCAGCAACAACAACAAAGAAGAAACTGCAAAATGACAACACAAGGTTGTCATCGTTAGACCATGAGGTATCTAACGTAAGAAAAATAATAAAATCTGTGCAAGGACATAGAAAAATAAATTTTGGAAGTCAAAAAAATCAAAACTATATTTTGCTGTCCTGCTAAAGCACTCCTAGTGAAGTACATCTTAAGTTTAGTCCCCGCACCAATAGTGCCTTCATGAAGATTCTTTATATTTGAATGGACATTCAGGCAGTAGTATATGAATGACAGCTGGATCACTGTGTGTCTGTAGAGCTGCTGGTTAAAAGCACTTTCAGCATTTCTTTTGCTGTGTTGACCAAAGTGTATTATGCAGGAGTTGGAGCTCTTATTGTTTGGTGATGTACCCTCTGTCACAGAACTAACAACAAATGAATAGTTTTGAATATTCAATGATAAGTTATATTTTCATCTATTTCCTAAGCTTGTATATTCAAATTGTTGGATTCTGGAGAACAACAGATTATCCAGGAAATAACTAGGAGCGAAGCAAAAACCAACACAGTCTATTAAGTGGCCCAGGTTCTGACATTGTACAACCCTGTTACTGAAAAATAGAGTGGATAGAACTGTTTAAGCAGGGATACACTGTGTAGGTTTTTAGGATTTGAAGCTTTCTGCAGACAGACGCCATTTTTATAGCATGTTGCTTAAACCTGAAGTTAGACATATAAAATAGTGTCAACATCTGAGTCGAGTTCTTTGATTGCTCATTTTGCTTGCTCCAAAGGCACATGAAGAATATTGAAGGATTGCGAAAGGAGCGGGAAATGAGGCTACAGCACTGTCGGAGAACTCGCAGTTTGAGTCCAACCAAACATTCAGCACTGTCAACACAGGTGGCTCGTGACGCTGATATGCCCAGCAGGCGTAGAGAATACCTGCAGCAACTTCGTCAGGCTGTGGTTGACAGCACCAGGTAGGTCAAAGGGCTTCACCAATAATATTAATTTTAGTGTGAATGAGATCAGAGTGAGAGATAAAATGGTCAAAGAAAAACCACGTACAACTTTTGTACATGAAGTTAAAGAAGAAAAGATTAGGGCCATAGAGTTGGAGTGCCCTGTAAATCCCTGCAAATACAAATAACTTAGGAGGAATGTTTTTAAGAAAGAATGTAATGATGCTAACAGAAGAGTGATATATCTAGTCAAAAAGCCGATAGCAGTCCGCCGGTCATTTTTGATTTTTGAATTGTTTGCAATATTTTTTAAATTGTTAAAAAACATTAATATTTAACAATCTTTTGTTGCATACTAATAACTTCATCTGGTGTTGGCATTACACCAGCTGTTACACATTCTTCTTAGGAGCACAGCTGATGGACAGGATAAGTCAATGTGGTGATGTGCTAGAGCAGGCATGTCAAACATGCGGCCCGCAGAAATCTGTGCTGCCCGCATGACAGATCCTAGTTAGCTGTAAACTTGTACAAAATGATTACTATCGTTTGTGATTGAATCATTCTGCATCTTCAGCATTACTTATTGACTTTTCTTACTTCCGCCTTCTAACAAAAGCATGTTTTCCTATGGCATTACGGTAACGGAAACATCATCACTAGTATAGTTGCAGCTGCGGCGTCAGCTCCTTGATACCCTAGGCATGACACTATACCAACAGAAGTGCTAGGTTGCAGCAGAATGGCAGGCTACACAACTGGCTGGGCTAATGAGACTGACCACTGGGCAGAACTGACCATCATGAGTAGTGATAGTTTGCATATTTTCATGTAATGGAGCGGAAGATCGACAGACAGAATGGTGCGGCATCTGCAGTGATCCGGACTCTGAATCGGTCTGACATGGTGAAAAAGGAGCTGAGCCATCTGGCAAAGCTCTCATATTACCAGTCGATCTACATTCCTAACCTCACCTATGGTCATGAGCTCCGGGTAGTGACCGAAAGAACGACATCGCGAATACAAGCGGCTGAAATGGGCTGCCTCTGCAGGGTGTCTGGACTTTCCCTTAAAGATGGGGTTAGAAGCTCAGTCATCCGGAAGGAACACAGAGTAGAGCCACTGCTCCTCTGCATTGAGAGGAGTCAGATGAGGTGGCTCGGGTGACTGATCAAGATGGCTCCTGGACACCTCCCTGGTGAGGTGTTCCGGGCACGTCTAACCAGCAGGAGGCCCCGAGGAAGATCCAGGACACAATGGAGGGACTATCGCTCTCAGCTGGCCTGGGAATGCCTCGGGATTCCCCTGGAAGAGCTAGTAGAAGTGGCCAGGGAGAGGGAAGTCTGGGCATCTCTGCTCATACTGCTGCCCCCGCGACCCGATCTTGGATAAGCGGAAGAGGATGAATGGATATTTTCACATTTTTTTGCTCTAGTTTTATGTACTTTTATGCTAGTATTGTAACAAACAGTTAGTGCAGACTACAGCTGAAGATCTGAAGTGGACACAAGAAATTGGTGTTGTTTATTAACAAATTTTTGTGATTTTGAGTTTGTAAAATTAGTGTAGGTCAGGGGGCTTTTTGCATATCAGCTTATTTTACAATATAAACTTTGAAGTAAACTTAGTAAAGTAAAATTAGATTTTTGGAGGATTTATGTAGTCGGCGAAGTATAAGGCAAAGTTGAGCATGGGCAAAACGCGTGTCGAAAGAAATCTCACAGCCCAAAAGTTTGTTTTGAAAATATTTAGTGAAAGTTAAAAGCAGATAATCCACACAAGAATAAAAGAAAAATAGTTACACACGTAGAATAAAAGGCAAAAAAAGGGAAAATTGTATCTTCTCTAAACTTAGCTTTTCTTGAGAAACTTTAGTTAGTTCTGTACTTAAAAGCTTCTTACTTCTTCTTTCTATACTTAAAGGTTCTTAAATTCTTCTTCTGTACGCCTTGAGCATATGCTTCAACACTTAAATATGTGCTGTTTTACAATTTACTTTACACACTCAAAAAGCCTGTAGGCGCAGGCACGAGCACATGCCCAGGCAAGGTCACGTGCGTAAGCACGAGCACAATTTAAAACCGTATGCCTCTACACCTTACACATGGCAAGGCTGTCACTAACTGAAGAATAATGTTTACTCAAAGCTGGTAGAAATGGCAAGAATATACCAATACAATTCTACTTATGAGGGGTTATAGGAACCTCCCATAGACTATGCATTGTCATCTAGTAAAATATTCATGAATCTTACAGAACTAGGAAAATGGCTCTTACAATTTGTTTTCCAACTTGAATTACTGAGCAATTAATTCAGTGAGCATTTTCATGATTTCAGTTCACACGAACAGGACTTTGCACTGTTTACATCACCATACTCTTACAATGTTGAGAATGTGCCTGAGAGTATCCAAATGGAATTGATTGAACTGCAGTCAGATTCTATTCTGAAGGCAAAATACAACGAAGTTGGTGTGCCAAGCTTGTATGCTTACCTGCCACCCTCGTTTGTGCAGATCCGTAAGTTGGCATCGAGAGTATTGTGTATGTTTGGAAGCACTTACCTTTGTGAGCAATTGTTTTCATTAATGAAAGCTACCAAAACCCCACATCGCTCATGACTTACTGTCAAGCACCTTTCATCCCTCATAAAAGTTGCAGCTGCACAAGATTTCAAGCCTGATATTGACAAACTGGTTACTAACAAGAGGTACCAAGTATCGAGACAACAGAAATAGATCTTAGACTGTAAGACTCCTATATCAGGACCTAGCTAAGAGGCTAACACTCTAATTGTACACTGTTGTACGGAGATTGTATGGAAATAAATTGCTTTTCTTGAAACTTTAACTGTTACATTTTTTAAAGTTTTCAGTATTGGAAAGAAAGCTACAGTAACTTTGTATAATAGTATAATAGTATTTGTTACAGTGCGGCCCGCTGATACAAGTATGGCAGTCGAAGCGGCCCACCAATAATAGTGAGTTTGACATGCCTGTGCTAGAGAACATATTACTTAAGAGTGTGATAGAAATAGTTTTGTTTGATTAAGATTTTCTATTTTCTAATAAACCATAAATTTTTCTAATTAAGCGAAAAAAATGCTTCCAGCTTTTTGTTTTGCTCCACCACAGTTGATCAGTTCTTCATTAGTAAATATTCACCCTCTTTTGTAGAGCAAATAAACCAGTTATGCACTGTTTTTTAGGAGAGTAATTCTCATTGGCATATAGGTCCTAAATATTTCAATTGCATGTAGTTTTGTAGGATATTAGTTTTGTTTATCTTCAGGGCGGCTGATGGAACGGTCCTTACAGATGACACTGCAGTTGTGATCCGCTGGGCTGGCTACTTTGAGCAGCTGTTTAAAGCTGATCCTTTGGCTTAGACGTTGGACATCTCTGGGTCCTCGGTTCTTGAGGTTAATCCTCCAATTAGATATGAACCATCCAATCTCACCGATATTGCACAGGTGGTGAACCAGCTGAGGATAGGGAAGGCTGCGGGGATCTGTGGTATCCGGGTTGGTATCTGTGGTATCTCCAGGCTGTTGATAAGGTTGTCCTCCTGGTATTGCATGCAATTTTTGCTTCCATTTTGGAGACTGGCATCATCCAATTTGACTAGAAAATGGGACTTGTCTTCCCTATCTGGAAAGGGAAGGGTGATCGCCTGGATTGCGGCAACTACAGGGGGATAACGCTGCTCTTGGTGCTGCGTAAGATCCTTGCTAGGGTCATCCTCAGTAGGATCCTTAGATCCTTAAGATTGTTAGATATCATAGCCAGCCTGTACACAGATAATGTGGGTGCTGTGCAGAGTGGAGGCAGAACCTCTGCATTTTTCCCAGTTGATTCTGGGGCTTGTCAGGGGTGTGTACTTGCTCATACTCTGTTCAGTGCTTGCAAAGACTAGATGCTGGACAAGGTCATGGGCTATCGAGGGACTGAGTGAGGAGTCTCAGTGTCTGGGGTTGTGAGTGTCCTGGATAAAAACCAAGATCCAGGCCTTTAATGACCTCTTGGGCACAGCCACCAACAGTGTGTCTTTCTGCAGAGAGAATGTCGACCTTGTCGAGAGGTTTACTTACCTTGGCAGTGACATTTATGTCTCTGGTGACTCTTCCTATGATGTCAGTAGATGGATTAGGAGAGCATGGGGGGATCATGAGGTCACTAGAAAGGGTTGTGTGGCGATTCCGATATCTATGCAAAAGGACAAAGGTCCAAGTCTTTAGAGTCCTGGTGCTTTCTGTTTTGCTATATGGTCGTAAGACATGGAAGCTATCCATTAACCTGAGATGAAGACTGGACTCCTTTGGTACTGTGTCTCTTCAGAGAATCCTTGTTTTGACTTTGTGTCAAATGAATGGTTGCTCATGGAGCACCGAATGAGGCACATTACCTGCATTGTGAGAGAGTGTCAGTTACGGCACTACAACCATGTGGTGTATTTCATCATGACTATGACTTTAGCCTTTGCATTTATTTGACTATCATCTCTGTGTTTTATTTTTGCCTTGCTTGCATAGAAGTGAGCTGCTGGTTTATGTTTTTTAGCTTTCCATATCAGTACTGTTACCTTTATTATTATCAATAGTAATTAACTATGATAGCACTTTTTGGCCTGTGATTAATAATAATAATAATAATATTTAATAATTCTTTACATTTATATAGCACTTTTCTCAGTACACCAAACACTGCAGTGAGTGGGGAGCTATGTCAGCCACCACTAATGTGTAGCATCTACCTGGATGTGATGGCAGCCATTTTTGCACCACTACCCTCACCACACATTAGCTGTTAGGTGGTGAAGTGGTGAAGTGGTGAGTGAGATAGCTAATTAGAGACAAGGAATGATTAGGGGGCCAGAATAAGTAGGCCATGGTGGGCAATTTAGCCTGGCTATCAGGATGCACCCTACTCTTTAACAAGGATGCCCAGGGATCTTTTATGGCCACAGAGAGTCAGGACCTTGGTTTTACGTCTAATCCGAAGGATGATTATTACTAAAAACTCGGCATTGATACCCTAGTGCAGTTTTTTTCAACCTTTATGGTGTTGTGAACCAGGTTTTACTCTCTAATTGTATTCTCAACCCACAATAGCTGCACCCTTGATTAAACAAGGGGGAAAGTGCTAACATCAGAACATTAGCAGGGTTGGTGTGTCCCTTTGGTGAAGTGAGCATGAACGTTGGAGTTTTGGTGGACAGGTCCACCTTGACGAAACAAGTGCAAACATCAGAGAGGGAAGTGGTAACAATCATTGAAGAATATAGGGATAAATATGAGATGAGACACAAAAATAACCGGACTGGTGAAAAAAAAATGTATTGGTTAATTACAGCATTCTAAACATTGTCCCCTTCTATATACTCCCTCTCCCGATCTCTGCATCACTCCCTACGTATCTTCCATTGATTGAAACAGTGCTGGAAGTCTTCTTGCTTTAGGCTCTTCAACTGGCTTGCCGTTTCTGTCTTCACTTCATCCATTGAAGAAAAAATGTGTTCCCTTCAGGTTTTTTTTTTTAATTTTTGGGAACAAGTAAAAATTACAGGGAGCTAAATCGGGCAAATAGGGAGAATGATCGAGGACAGGAATGTATTTGTCAGTCAAAAACTGCTTACGGAAAAAGCAGTACGATCATTTCGAACAATCTGATTCACCATTTTGATATTTTCATCCGTCCGAGATGAACGTGGGCGACCTGGGTGTTGAATGTCTTCCACGTTTTCTTGTCCTTCCTTGAAACGTTTGTGTTACTTAAAAACTTGTGTGCGAGACAAACTATTATCACCGTACACTGTTTTTATCATTTCATAAGTTTCTGTGGCTTCTGTTCAATTTTGTGAGAAATTTTATGTTGATTTGCTGTTCGATTTTTCCACCTAACATTATAGCAGTAACTCGTGTAGCGATTGTTGTGCAAGTACTGACTGGGCTATTCACAGGATATACCTAGGTGGTTGGTGGTTTGAAAGAGCGTGATTAATGTTCGGCCAACCTCCAGATGGTTTTCCAGGAAAGCCCCAAGCCCAGTTCGGTTATTTTTGTGTCTCACCTTGTACTGTATATGTGACCCACATAGATAAGAAACACTGCCCTAGAGGAATTCTATGGCAGGACAAACAAATACTGTACAATAAGTGAATATCGGTAAACTAAATAAGGTCAAAGGAGTCTGTTGTCCAAGCTGCAAATTAAGCTAGCTTGGAGAAAAGCAATGTGTCATTATGACAGAAACTGGGAAAATTAATAAAAGAAAAGGTAAGTGAAGAGAGACTATGTAACATTAAAAATTAGCTGCAGACCTCCCCTGAGAAATATTAAAATATTTTGAGTTTTTGAACCAGTTTGCACAATGGTGTTTAACTTGAAAAAGTTACAGATGTCAAACTACATGTGTATTTTTGTAGTGAAATTCTTTGTAAGTTTTACTGTGAATTTTACTCAGGATTCAAGAACCCAAGAAGACACCACCACAGTGCCCATCAGACATTGAGCAACTTATCCGGGATTATGGAAAGGCAAGAGAGGAGGCTAAAACAGAAATCGCTCGCGCTCGAAACCGGTTAAGAGAGAGGACTGAACAGGAGAAGCGGCGTCTTGAACAGCAGACCCTCTCACAGCTGCTCAGGGTGAGTACAGGAGTAGCACACCAAAGCATGCAGAGGAATGAATGTACTCTACTGTATTTATTACTTATCAACTTTTATTATTCAGATTTGAAGTAGAGGGGAAATCATCACTCTGGTTACAGGCAATGAAATTGAACATTCTTATTGGAAAAGTGTATAATTACCACTCAGTGTCATTCAGTCATCTGCTATTGAACAAAGTGGATTATTTATTTTATTTGCCAATGTTGAGAAATGATAAGTAGATTCCAAAAGAGAAGCCAGGCAGGCCAAATCACTAACACTAAATACCACACCAACCAAAAATGTGCAGTACATACAAAAATTGAATCAAAAAAACAGAACAAAACTGAAAAAAACACCAAAAGAAGCTAGCCATTTTTAGCCAATGAAAAACAAAGTACTAAAGTGAATGTGACTTTCCTTCAAATAACCCAGCCACTACTGCATCATGAAATGCACCACAGGTACAAGCACAATGTTAGAAAACGAATGCCGTTGTAGTAATCCATCCATCCATCCCACTATTTCCTAACTACAGGGTCATGGGGGTCTGCTGGAGCCAATCCCAGCCAACACAGGGTGCAAACACCCAGACACCAAGCACACAATCGGGACAATTATGTGAATTTCCCCTTGGGATTAATAAAATATCTATCTATCTATCAATTTAGGATTGCCAATGCACCTAACCTGCATGTCTTTGGACTGTGAGAGGAAACCGGAACACCCAGAGGAAACCCATGCAGACACGGGGAGAACATGCAAGCTCCACGCAGGGAGGACCCGGGAAGCGAACCCAGGTCTCCTAACTGCAAGGCAGCAGTGCTACCACTGCGCCACCATACTACCCTCATTACAGTAATGCTTCTCTGATATGGTGCCAACAGGATGTTAAATAATAATTATAAAATAAACTGAACATGCATACAAGCCTATTTGAGTCCCAGTACTCACAGGCTTTTCCAAGGTTCTTTTTCCAACTTTGAACACCAGTGTCTCCACCACTGATCTAATCTCTTCTGTAGTAACACTTGAAGGAGTTTCCTTGTTTCATGTCTTCCTTAATAAAAAGGTAACAGACTTACGCTAAGTTTCTGTTGCCATCCCATCTACAATCAGGGCATTGTCAAGAAGGTTTGGCATAATTACGCACCTTGCTCCTGCTCTTGTCCATCAACCTCCACTGTGCCCGTACCTTCACTATGTTCTTTGTCAGATTATAGCTTAATCTCTGAGGGCAACTAAAGAATGTAATAAGGAATATCAATTCATCTAATGGCCAAGGTGTCTTTAATGTTTAAGTCAGGAAGTGAGCTTGGGGGACTAAAAGACCAGGGACAAGAGACCTGGGACTTGTAGAGTGTTCATTGTGGTGCTGGAAAGGTAGCACACTTGGTGGACACATTCCAGGACTTTTTAAAGGGAAAGTGTCAGGTCTGGAGAGTCAGCAAATGTTATTGTTTACTTTATTTGACTTTGGATGATTGTGTTCCTCCCTTTGTGTGTTCCACATTTGTGCTTTTTATTAACTTAAAACTGTTTGTCTCTCAGGATGAGCTAAAGCTCAGGAACCAGATGAGCAGCAGCACTCTGTGTACCGGCTCCAGCCTTAGCCTGTCTTCAAGTCCAACCTCAGGCTACAACAGCAGCCACACCCTCACCCCACCTGATGGAAGTCGGCATAGAGTCGAGGTTAGGAAGAATTCAAACATCATTTACCTGAGCACCAAATGTTCCAGATCTGTGTTGAAAAATGTTATTTTCAGAATTTAAAACAAGTTTTAAAATGTGTATAGTTATAAAATGTCCTGTGATCCTCCTGCAATACAGATAGCTTACCTATCGAGTCCCAGTTAAGCCTTTGTGGTGTTGTAGGGGATATACACAGTGAGAAGTGTTCAGTCTGCTGCTTGAGATGCTGAACATTTATTGCATTCAATAACTAGCCCTTTTCCAGCCATTGGCAAACAGTGAAACTCTGCTTAGGGTACAGATGAATGAATAAACTTTCCCTTAGTGAGAAAGATTCTTTTCTTATAGTCTACCATGAAGCTATATAATGGTGCTATATAGTCAGTGAATATTGATTATTACTGTATATTACAGTTATTGTGCAAGTAGCCTGTTGTGGTGAAGGTATCTGCCAAACACCCCAGTTAAAGTCTTAGGCCTGTTGTCCAAAAAGACATTAAAGTGTTTAATAAAGTCCTTATTAGGAGGTATACTTTCACAGGTAAGAAATCACTCAGGGACTCAACCCTTACATGGTGCATTCTGGAAAAATATCACTTTCTGACCCTTTGTTTTTGTGGTCAGCATCTCCCTATAAGGAAGACAGTTGTGGCCCAGAGCAATGTAATCAAGTCGTAGACAAGTTAAACAAATCCAAGGACTTTCATTGATTTGGAAATGAAGTTGATAGAGGACTCATGTTGGCCTTTAACTTTGGGATTAAAAGTAAATCAGTGGAACCAACAAGTTTGAATGATGCCAGTATTAATGTGTGTCACTGTGTTCAACCAGCAGAGATCCCTGGATGACAAGCAGCCAAGAGTAGAGACAAGAGGTCGGTCTCCAATCAAAGGCATAGGGCACCAGAGGCTGTCAGTGCAAGGTTAGTCACCCACCTTTGTACTCTGAGCTTACATATATTGCTTTGTACTGCTTTCAAATTGAGACCATGCATCACATGTTCAGAAGAGTGAACTATAAATGAACAAAAGAGCTTTTGAGTGTTAAGTGCCTCTGAAGTCTGAGATTTTCATTTTTTGTTGAAGTGATAAAGATGCTGAAATAATAAATGAAGCAAGGAAATTCTGCTCTGTCTGTAGGTGGAGCTTTGTTGCCCTCTGCTGGTAGGTGCCCTGTATTACAATAACATTAACTGCAGTGCAAACCATCCTGCTGATAGCAACATAAAAAAAAACCAGTTGAATTAATAAATAAGCTACAATGGTTCATTTTAGGTTTTCCTCATTGTTCATAGAAACACACTAATGCTGTGTTCACATGCTATTGAACAGATGGTAAATGCAAGTTTCCAAGTCCAAATTTCGTACAAGTTGGACAATTCAGAAGACAAAGCTATCTGAATTCTCCAAGTTGTGACATAATACTGACCTTTCACCTTAGTCAGTTGCACAAATTAAAAAAAATAACCTACTTAGCCAGATATGCCATTTTGTTATGTTCAAATCACATTTGGAGCAAAGTAATACATATTTGATAAGCTTATTAGTTTGCTGTTTATTTACACAAAAAATATACAGTTCATGTTCAATTTTTTTTTACACACCATTTGCATTTTTCTGAATAGTTTGACAAGGAATTCACTTCAACGCACTGAAGTGGAAAGGTGAAATGTCACACTCAAGAGTTCCTAATATTCAATTAGCACATATAAATGCAGCAATAAAGCTTGAACTTTTTGTTTATCCTGTACTTCTCATCTCTTAATAAGATTATCCATCTATTGATTTTCTAAACCCATTTTTCCAGAGTAGACTTGTGACAAAGCTGTCCTGGCTAGCATCAAGTGCAAGGCTGAAACAATGCCTGGACTGGGAACCATCCTATTGTAGGGTGAATGCACACACTCACACACCAGGAGCCAATTTAGCAGCACCAATATACCTAATTCTGCACATTGCTAAAATTACCCTTCATATACCCCCATAGGGCTTTGGGTTGTTGTGTCCTGTCTACAAGTACAAGATACAACAAGGACACTAAAAGAACAATACAGGCCTACCCTAGTCTTGAATGTACACCAAGTAAAGGAACTCTTTTTAACTGTGTTAAGCATTACCCAAGATGCAATAGGGTATGGTAGAGTCTCACTGCAGTATTTCTGGAATTAAAGTTCCTGGATTACATCTGGCCCTGTCTATATAGTATAGTTTAGATGTGCAGGAGCAGCTGACACAAATAGGGAGAGCTGTTAAAGTGCAAATCCAAGCATTTTACACAATGTTTGGGTTCCACAAAGTGACTGTCGGGGCTTACCATGAAGTGGTTCACAAGCCCACCTACCCAAATGCAGCATTAAGGTTGGAATTGGGAGGTAACCATATGATGAGAGTTCAAATGGAAAAGGGAAGGCCGGCAAGTCAAGCTGTGAGAACAGTGTTAAAGAAAGGTAAGCAATGGACTATTATAAGAAGAGTCTAAGGGCAAATGGACCAGCTATCCCACATGATAGTTAGAGGCACCTGTGTGGACATTAAACCTTTTAATATTTTTTTTCCTTTATAATATATTTTTTAACTAGGTCTTAGTCCATACCTACATCTATGATGCTTGGTAGCTGAGATTGTTTTAGTTCAACTGCAGCTAAAGGGAATGAAGCAGAGCTGGACCTTTGATAATTTGGGTTTGGCACCCCCTGCTTTCACTTGGAATATACACTCACTATCACAAAACAGCCCTGAAATCTTATAGAACCTCCTAGTGGGAAGGGCAAGTGGTAGAGGTAAGAATTACTTAGCAAGTTCAAAAACTCAATAATATATTTGAAATTACCTCACATTTTTTTCAAAATGATTTTAGGGGCAAATTGCTGTCTAAGCGTAAAAATACTCAAAAACAAAGAAAGAAGGTCAGCATCCTTTAAAAACACACAAATAAATAAAACCATAACAAGTACATTCAGAAAATTCCTATGTAACACACCCGAGAATGTATCATGATATGTGTAATATGTGATCAGTAGTTATGGTTTAAAAGATCCATTGCAAGGCAAAATCCAGATACATACCCCTCAGTTTCCAAAGCACACGCTGACTTTGCAGAAATATGCGTAACAACATAATTTATTTCTATATAACTTTTTCATACACAGAAGGTAGCTCAGAGTGCTTTACAAGATGTCAAAGAAATGTCAATATAAATGACAATGACAATCAAAGAATAATACAGTTTAGTAATAGAAGGGTTACTCCACTATATTATTTTAAAACCTACATAATGCTACAGACATTCAATAAACAAAACAAATAGTGCAACCCTATTAAGACGTTTAACCCCACGCCCCAGTAACACTTATGACATACATAAAGTCCAGACCACCATAGGCTGAGGAAGAGCAACCTTAAAATACTGTAGATTAGACAGTTTTGATCTGTTCGTTTCCCATGAAGGTGAATACTAGATTAGTCTATGTTGACTTCAGAAGATCGTTTCAGTACCCATCCTCAAGGTCCACTTGAGTATATAATTCTTTGTTTGAAACCGTAACTCCTTTAACTTCTTACTTTCCTTTATCCCTTCACTGGCTTTCACCAGTTGTCCTACATGTTTGTTTTCCCTCTTCCTGGTTAGTTCCCATACACCCTTTAACATGGCCAATACGAAATTACTTCCTGTCTGTACAGGAATCTATTTCCTCTCCTCCTGTTGATTGGCAATATAATTTAAAGAGACAATCTAGATATACACATAGAATTAAACAGAGTATTATGCATAAAACATTTACACAAAATCAGTGCTTTTACCCCAATTTACCTAATAAATGCCTTTAGGTACTTGCAGACTAAACAAAGGAATGCAAAAGACGTTTATTGCGGCTGGCAGTACACTTTGTGAAGCAATTAGCTTAAAGTAATAAAGGTTTAAAATCGACCAGAAATATGTACTACACAGCTTGTAAAGGCACTTCAGTTGTCTTTGCTCTTGGGAGGTTTGACATTTCTCCACATGTGTACTGTTAAAAATGCTACATGGTACAACAACATCCTTATTTCCTTGGTATGAACAAAAAATGCCTCTCTATTTGCATACATTTCGTATCATCTAACAAGTGAATGAAGAGGAATTTAAAGAAATGACCAGGAGATGAAGCATGAAAGTAATTGGCACACTGTTATTCAGGTTAATGGCAAGAGCTCAAAAAGTTTGGTTATTAAAACCCAAAATGCAAAAACCAAGAGCAAAATTCCGAATTGTAAAATGTACTTGGAAACTATTGGCTTCTTCTTCTATAACAAAAATGTACGAAATAGCATTGAAATGCAGAGCTGGAATACTAATATGTAGGCTCCACTATCTTTGTAAAGTGGGTAAGACATGACGTCAAGTGCCGTGAAAACTGACATAGCAACGGCCATGCCAAAAATAACTTCCAAGAAGGAGGTGTACTGACGTCCTCATCAGAACCACAAAAATGATCAGGTATGAGAAATCCATTAATTACAAAAAAACCCAACCAAAATTAAGGTTGGAATAAAAAAACAGATTTACAATCACTGTAATAAAGAGCAATTTATGTTACAGTATCACAGCCTGGTTTAGAAACCCTCACTCCACTTTAAGTACAAAATGAGTGGGCCAATATTGATAGCCATGAAAATAATTGGAATACATCAAAGGTATTGTCTATAAGCATTGTATGAGCATTCTACCTTTAGGCATCTTGTTGTACACCAGTTTTTAGCTTCTCCAATCAGGCCTGACGATGTATATGCATACTTTTGTACCAATACCAATTACAATCCTAAATATTAGAAAGTACTAAGAACTTGACAGAAGGTTATGGCCTTTTCAATGTAAGAAGATATAGTGTGCTGCACAAAAAGCAGCCCTGTGCACAGTAAACAGCCCAGTCTGGCTTTAGCAGCAGCAGCAGCAGATGTAGTCAGGTGAACCTAGCAACCTATGCACATTTTCTTTCATTTTGTTAGTTCTTCTGGAGAGAGCACACTGCGTGTTGATTGGAACAGCATATTTTGATTGTCACACTGTATGTTCGTACAGGCTCCTTCAAGTTGACATGTGAGGGATTCGTGGAACAATATCATGTTAGGAGTGCTCTCTTGAAATGCACAATGCAACAATTGTTGAAAACATGGCCTTTTACTGGCAGTGTTGATACACTGAACCCAAGAAACCCTTCTGATTATACCGCAAAGATTGTTGCTGACTTTGCAAACAGTATGGAATAAATTATCAGATTAGATGAGTGTGTCATGAAGGCCATGTCAATGTGCATGCCATAATTTGAAGGCTATGTTGTTGCTTACCATCTGGTAGATGCTGATTTCATTTTTATATTTTAATATAATTTTATAATCATGTGCTATTTAAATTGTATGTGATGTTGGCAGAGTGGACACTGAAGCTCGAAAATTTAGCTGAAAATTAATTTCTGTTTGCAGACAACTTGTAGTTCAAAACTGAATGTAATTGGACATGCTGTAAGTTTTATTTTTAAATCTTGGACATGCATATTGGCACTTAATGCTTAGTTTTCTCCTGCTCAGATCTTCGAATGGATTCAGATGTTAATCTCAATGAGGTGCCTCCTAGAGGTCAGCTGCCTACCAATGGAAACACCAAAGCCAATTCCTCATCCTTTATACCCCAGCTCTCTGGATATTCAGCATATCGGAATATAGCGTCTGAGACAGTTGCCAGTGTGACTGCTGAGGTACAAATGTTGGCACTTTTTTCATTCTAGATTTCAATAATTAAGGTCTGTGATTGCAAAATTGTTGAGGAATCTGTTCCATCTCCTTTCTTGAAATGTGCATCTGACATGGTCAGTAATTTCTTATGGGGTTAATATGTTTTCTTTCATGTCCACTGCCACCTTTTTGTAATTTCTGGGCATGATTTTGAGCCTCATTGAGCCTCAACACTCAATGCATGGTTGACTTGTGCTGATTCACCACCGTTTGCTCTACTTTTCAGGTTCTGGCAGCCTCAGGAGGAAATGTGGAAAACTTGTTGAATGGGAAATCTGCTGGTGGCTGGAAGTGAGTTGGCCTCTCAATTCTGGACCAATTAGTTCTGTCTTGGGCTGCCAGTTGCACCTTTTGTTATGCTTAGATTGTGCCTGCTTCTATTTTTTTAATTGGCAGGCTGCCTTGTGATAGCAGATGATTGGTGTGGTCAAGACCATCTTTTGAAAGACAAAAAGACATCAGAAAAGTGAAGTCTTTTAATAACAAGTCCCTCCAAGCTCTGAATGACTGATCATTAATGTCAGGCACCATATTTCATATCTCAGCAAGACATAGCCAATTGGAATCCAACTGCTAAAACATGGCCTATTTAATTGTTCGTAGTTATACAGCTATAATAAAAGCAACATTAAAAAAACAGATACAAATTGTGTGAAACATAATGTCATTGGTGTGCATGACATGTCTTGAATATGACTCAGAAAGTTTCAGATTTTCAGATGTACACCAGCAGAAACAGAGAAGGCAAATATTTGTGATTAGTGCATACTTTCCTTTAAAACAAGGTTTGGTGAAGATGTTGGTTGTCATTTTGCCAGTTACAACACGCTAATGATAACTGTAAATCTTAAAATTCATATATATTTTTTTGTTGGCACATACAGTTCATATACAGACATTGTGATTTATATAATGCGTAGGGCTGACTATCCCCAACACTCTCATGGTCCTCATGCTTTCTAGACTGCCAGGTTTTCTCTGACTGGTACACTTTTATGCTGCTGATTGAGCACAAGACTGCTATTCTAATATGTGTCCATTTTTTGTGAATTTTTCTGAACTGTTTTTGTAATAATTACCATGGCATGTCATTTTTAAACCTGCTTTGTCCTGAACAGGGTCACAGGGTGTTGCTAGATCCTATTATAGCCAGCATAAGGCGTAATGCAGGAACAAACCCTGGACAGGTTTCCAGTCCATTGTAGGACGTTTGTAATAATTCATATCCTTATGTAGTTTTTTGGGGTCACAGAATCCATCTTTTTTAGTTAAAGTTTTGTTTTCACATAGTTATGCAGTGTTGGCCTCAGCATTGCAATGCTACGTCACCCTGAGGTGCTTGTCCAGGTCATCTGTGTTTTCAGAAAAAAACAAAGAAGTTCTGTGTGTGATTGTGAATAGTGTTGGGGGTTTACATTTTGGTATTAGATGTTCTGGCAGAAAACTTTGATTTTTGTTTAATATTTTGGACTTCTCAAAGTCAGCATAGGCCTTCATTTGCTGACTCTTTTTGATTAGTTTTCTCAATGTTTTTTTTTTTGCACCTGGTCACCTTCATCTCTTTCATTGTGCCTTTCTTTACATTTGGCTTGACAAGGTCATAGTGTAGATACTTTTTCTGCTCTCCCTCTTTTGCTTGCTTACAAATGGTTCTACTTTATATAGTAAATGAAATGCTATTACTTCCTTCACCTTTAGACTAGTTTATTTACTTTGATTGTATGTACAACTACTCCACATCTTCTTCATATGGATATTGCTTTTAGCAGCTGGAAGTTGCAGACAAGGTCCAGGGTGAGCCATAGTCAACCTTGCCACAGCTGCATGTGTCATAGGTATTATTATAACTTGACAACCACAGTTAGTGGACGCCATGTTAGATTAGACTACTAATCACAGCGTATGTCAAATTAGACTCCATAATGACATTTCAGAACAGTTTCATAAGCTCGCTGATTTTTCTGACAGCCAATGATGTCCTGCCAGGCAGTGCTGGTCCCTATTCAAAACTTTTACAGGGCAAGCTCAGTCGCAGTCTATGATCTTTATTCTTTTTTTTCCATTCTATTGTAGTACGTGAAACATAAGACATCAAATAGATACTTTCTTCTGTTTGGAAGGTCCAAAACCCCCTTGTTCCTTATTCCTCATCCCAGCATTAAATTCATCATACTTCCAGCTGAGGATGTATTGGTTCTCAACTCTTGCAAATTTTAAACCTGCACCTAGGACTTAAAACAAAGTCAAAACTCGTAAGATTGTTTTTGGGTTGCATCACAGACCAATTGAATGGGGTCACTGGGTATGTCAAACTTCATAATTAATGATGATGGGAGCACGGTGCCTCAGACTCCCTAAAATTATGTAAATGAACTCTGCAATTGAAAAGTTGTGTAGTGTGTAGTATGGCCTGTAGGCCAGGATCACATTATAGGACTCAACGCACCTTCTAAATGGAGAGCATGTCAAAAGTAATGGCTTCTTTGCCTCTGAGGGTGTCGCATTGCAGTAGTAGGAATTACACAGGGTGACTGTTTCACTGTTTCATCATGACTTTTCTTCAGACTTCATGACAGCACTGTTAAGCCCACCATAATAATTCTTTATTTCTTTCTCCGCTCTTTTTCACAGTTGTCAGATTTTTTCACAGTTTTAGGGTGTTTTATGCACTATATTCCAGGTTGAATGCTCATTGGCTGTTATCTCTTCTAAACCCTATGACTTGAAACTCGATATAATAAAAGGAAACCAGTTTTTGATTTTGTCATAGCAAGTCACAGAGCGAAGTACAGTTTCAATGGCTGAGTCACTAGGAATGTTACAACACATAACTGACAACAAAGGACAAGTGCCGTGACTGTCTTTGACTCGCTGTGGTTTTATTAAGGTTATGTAAATGAGGGCTACACCTGAAAGTCATAGGAAAAATTATGTAGTCTGTCTCTGGCTTTAGCCTTCTGTTTTATGGAAACTTGTTAAAGTTTGCGTTTTCAAATTTTAGGACAATGACAATAAATAGTTTTAAGAACGGATGCTTGAATATTTTCTTTGCAATTCCATTTAAGGTATCAGTGTCAAGAGAAGGGAGTGCAGGTCTACTACAAGTCCTTCTCCAGTCCAACCAAACACGGATTCCTAGGGACAGGCTTGATTGAGCAGCCTTTACACAGCCTATGGTCTGTCGTGAGAGATCTCTCCAAGACGAGTCTGTACGAGAAGGCCCTGAAAGCCGAGCAGGTGACCATTGTGGATACAGACATACAGCTAGGTAAGAGTAAAGGGTTAGCGTAAAATACGGGGGCCTGCAAACACAAATGACCTACAGAGATATAATGAGATATACAGAATGGGTCAAGGCCTGCCCAGGGTACAATTAAGTGTGGACTGTGCATGAATCATTTCAAGGAAAGCAAAGAAACTCTCTGCAACACTTAAATGTAATTCAGACTGACACATTTTCTTCATTCGCCACGTCAAAACTATTTATTAAGGATTGTTTTTGTTTATTTTTCCCTCTGAGTTCATCTTGTAGTAATACAGAAAGGCAATTTTTATAGATGCTAAGAAACAGTTTTTTAAAAACAATTAGCAAGTTTTATTAATGTAGGCCTTCATCCTGAATCTATTCTAGAATGCTTTATATTAAAAGAACCAAAGAATATGAAACTTGCGTCCATATTCTTAGATTTGAACAACAAGTGCATCCCTCAGGAGCCATGCAGTGTAATTTTGTACACTATGGCTCTGAAAGTAATCTGAGGTGGGGTTTGACTGAAATGACAAACTCGTAATGTCCAAAGACCCTATACCTTAGCCAGCTTTGCTGCTTTACAGCTCCACAAAACTGGGTTAAGATTCTGGCCCAGTCACTGTCTGTGCGGTTCTATCCATGTCCATTTACTCTTTGTTCCAACTTTCCTGGCGTTCATCTCAGAGATGTACAGGTAAACGTATTTGTACAATTAATAGGCACCCGATGGCATCAGCGTTAGGCATTCTTGAGGGCACCTAATTTTATTCCTGCCTCAAGCCAGTGCTGATCAAATAGCCATTTTTTTCTTTCTGATCATGCAATGAGTAACTTGGTTCTAAAGACAGAAAGTTGAATAATTGAAGCTTACCCATGTTCAGTGCCTGAGACTGTCTCCTAAAAATGATTAAAACAAACTGGACAACAAGTGAGTTATGGAGCTGCAGTAACGTTGTATGAGGATCCGTATTTACAAGCTTGTTCTGATAAGAACAACATGCATAAAGCAGACCAGTCCAGAAATGTGACATGTGGACAGAGGAGTGCATCAGGTTTCTTATTGTAGCTAGTTCCTCATTTGTTTACATGGTTTGACATGGCAGAGGGGATCCTGAATTCACCAGTGCAGATTTGCATTGTTTCAGATGCCACCAGAATGTATTTATCTTGCTCTGGTTTGGCCAGACTTTCATCTTTTATTTAACTGGCCATTCTGAATGAGTAATTGTGTTTTTGGTTTTGTGCTTAGACTTGCACCTTAATGGACTGGCTTTCCATCTGAGTTCCATCTGGAATCAGAAGACGTTCAGAAAAATAAATGGATGAGTAGTTGGGAATTTGGATTAAATCTTGCTTCATCAGTGGATACCTGTTCTGAGACTAAGGAATATTGCGAATGGCAAAAATAGATCAGGAGATGATACACATAGGACAAAGATGTGGCCAGGACAGGCAAGGGCTCAGAACTGTTCGAAAGTAACCAGGCAAACAAGAATCAAAGGGATAAGATGGGAAGTAAAATGAAGTAAAAACTAAAAATAAAACCAGATGCTAGGGCATACTAGGGAGATTTTTAAAACATTGTGTACCCACCCACCAAGGGATAAAGCATAGTGTAACCGCCATCATATTTATATTGCCACTTCCAAGATGTCATTATCACAACAATTGCAGTCATGTGACACATCCACAAAGTGTCATGTAAACAAAGAAAATAGGGCTGAGAGCAATAATTAAGTCAAAATTAAAAATAAACATTACATAAATAGAATCTTCATGGCAAACAACATGAAACATACTGAAACACACAACCAAAAAGTTACATTTTACACCACCATTGTAAATCTGGATTTTTTAATTTCTTGTGTCAGTATTTGCTTTTTGGAAATTTTCTGTTTTTTGCAAACTATTTCTAAAAAAGTTGACTATGAAATCAGACAGATACCTCCTTCACAGGTTAAACCTGTACAAATATTTGTTAACAAACCAAAAGAAAAAAACAGTTACATTATACAAGGAATCCTTTTAAGCATGGGGATCACTTACAGCTGGAAGTCCAGTTCTGATTGTCACATTGACTGGAAAAAAAGCGTGTGTTCCATCTTACCTGAGGTTGGCACCTGTATTTAGAAGCAGCACCAAAGAAAAATCCACATGCTCCATGTTTATCACCTAATGTCCCACCCCAGACCTTTAAGCATCTCTCTCTCTTTTATTTCCCCAGTGCACTTTGTGATGAACGCATCAGTGTGCTACTTGAAACAGCTTAGGGATTTCTGCTGTATAAGCGTCGAGTCCAAGCAGGTGAGTGTTAGTTTGTAAAACTCAGCTGTGATTCAGCACGCAATGAAAACCTATCAAAAGAAGTTTGTGCCATAATCCCAGCACATAGCACAGTGTTTCCATTTGTCCATCTATTATATGAAAATTAATTTAATTTTCATGTAACAGGTTGGATCTATAAGCATGTACTGTCTTCTGCCAACAGGAACAGCAATTGGTTTTGGCATTGCGCTCAGTTTTTGATGAAAGTCTGCCCCGCCCGACCACTGAGATGGTGCGTGGAGAGCTTCTGCCCAGTGTGTGGGTCCTTCAGCCTGATACTAAAGACAATAAAGCTGTTACGAAGGTTTTCTACATGATTCAGGTTGGTCTTTCCCACTGTCAGTAACTTTTACAATGTTACTATCTTGTCATAGTTGTGATAATCCAAAAATGAAATGCAACATTCCATACATTTGGAAAAGAGTGAACTGTTGAAGCAGTTAATAGATTCAAATGCAGCACCTCTGATTGTTTCAGGTAGAATGTAAAGTAAGGTGTGATCTACCTCTGTCTCCTAAATTAGTATGGGAAATGGCTAACTTTTTTTTTTTTGGCCTAGGTGGACTTGGGTGCACCTGCACTCCCTCAACGGCTGTTAGGTGCGGTTGCAAAGCGGCAGGCCATGGCCATTGTGAACCTGTCAAATGTCTTTATTTGATAAGACACATCTACACAAGATAGTCATCTGCAGATCCCCATTAACCATTAAGTGAAGAATTCTCAAGATTATGACATCCACTGGATTAGATTCAGAGTTGCATCTTCTCAAAAATGGGACCTTCAAAAGGGAGATCTATGATTAGAGTGCTTAACCAGAACCACAAAGTCATTTGGGTGGAACATCTAGAAAACAAAAGGTTGCTTTACAATTGGTTTAATCCTGGGTATTGTATTTTTATTGATTAACAGCTGATTTAAAGTTGAACTCAATCTGAATGTGCCTTCTGATATTAATAATGGAAAACCAGCACTGATAGCGACTGACCAGTGAAGCCAAGAAACTGGCACTTTTGTGGAGCCTTGGAAGCCGCAGACATGTTGAAACCAGATGCAGTTATCTAAAATTGGAAGAAGAATTAGTTGCCAGGTGGACTTGTCACTTTTTCCACTCTAAATTTCTTATTTCTGCAGTACTTTTCCAGTAGCTGTCCTGTAGCAGATGGTATACTTCAGACCTAAAGGAGATTCAGGGCAGTTGGAATTTCTAAACGGTTTTGATTTAAGTTGACTGATCATAAAGATACCAAAATCTTCTGCTTGGATGACTGAACATTTTTGATTTAACTCTCTCAACAATTTGCCATCCATGAATGAATGTCTGGAATGGTGGTGGCATATTACGTTGCAAGGCTTGTTTTCATTTCTTTTCTTCAGAAATTAGCAAAAGGTTGGTCTCGGAAAATACTAACAAAGAGAAAGCTATGCTAAATGACAGTGTCTCACCACATCGGCATGTATTTTCATAACAGATACTTCAGCATGCCGTTAGCAATCAACACTATAAGTAACTGACGGACTACATGAGCAAGAAGAGTATAGGCTCCTGTCCGTCAAGGTGTGCATTCATGTATAACTGCTGCATGTTTGGTAAAATTGGGCAATGTGATTTCTTGTTTTGGGAAATTGGAAAAATGTTGTGTAAAAACCTGAGACAATCACAGTTTAAAGCGCTGTGGTCATGGCACCTGCAGCCAAACACTAGGCCAAGAGACCGACTGCAGGAGAGCCTCCTTTGAACCCACTTGAGAGTCCCACTCTTTATGTGCCTCATTCTTCCGCAGTTTTGTACATCCTGAAGTTATTTTATAATGCTGGTTTGAACAATAACAAGCGTTTCCAGTTGTAATGACATTCGGAAGTGGTGGCAGCTGTTGAACGTTAGCAGTATCTGCTTCTCATTTAACTGATTTTAATTCTAGAGTGGAAAACAAAATTTAAGCATCCCATTGTGGAGCAGACTCATTTTCCTATTCACTTTGTCTGAATATGTCGGCTATATGCTTGGAATTCCAATTTTTATGAAAGATGGGGATTGGAGAATAGTCATTGAGTCTTCCCACCATTGAAGACCTAACTAGGTTCAAATTTAAATTGGCAATGATCTGTTCTGTAAAGTCCTGCATTCAGATCAGTCGGAAAAAGGCCGTGGGTTCAGGTATGCAAAGGCCAAAGCAGCTGCATGAACAGCCTGGTGCTTTGTGGGTTTAATAAATCAGAGAGGGAACGCGTTTACGACACTCGAGAAATGGCAAATACGTCCAAAACGAGATGTACAGATCAAATTGTATTTTTTTATGTACTTGAATGTTGGCAAGCTCATAAATTATATTTATATTATTGTATTGTGCAATTAAAATGACATGATTGTTCTCCAGGCGCTACTTTTTTAATCTATCCATTCAATATTTTGTTTGCACTTATTTATAAATTTTATATTTTTCCAAATACATTATTGCTTTATTTAAAGAGTCTGCCATTGTATTTTCTGCTTTAGGGGTGTTGTATGTTTGCACAGCAGTTCAGAGCTCCAGTCAGTAAGAAAGGCAAGAGTCTTTTTGATTAAGGAAACAAACTACTTAGTCCACATTTTGTATGCATTTCTTGACAGAACGGTGTGCATCTGTAAAATACAAAAGGACCCTCACAAGCTCTACAGAATTTGTGTAAACTGCTTGACGGCCCTAAAACCACTAGCACTGGTTGATAGTAGCCACCCATTTTAATTGTGTTCAGAGTCCAAGTGAGCTGATGTCTGTCCCAACAGGCAAAGAGAAGCCCTGCATGGGGTGCCAGTCCATTATAGCACACACTCAGTCAATAACAGTGGCCAGTTTAATTCACCAGTCAATTTATCAACACGTCTTTTGAGAATTGGGAAGAATAACAAGAGCCCAGAGATAGTGAGTGGACGGGGAACAGTCCACTGTCGACAGATAAGCTGGAAAGATGCACCAAGATGGATGAAGACAGGAAAAGACCAAGAGAGAGGCTGGAGAACAATATTGGTGATGTTGTCAGATGTTCTGGAAAAACAAATGTGTTTCATTCTAAAGGAAGCTGAGTGGAGCAACAGGATAACCTATGTAAACCCAAAATGTGGTCTTTAAACCAGTGATTGTGGTGATTATGGTAAAGACAAAGTAAGAAGAAACAAGGAAAACGTCATGAATACTTGGTATAAAGAGGTTCAAAGATGATGTTAAGATGTTATGGTACCACAAGAGCAAAACAAAACTGAACACTGAACAATAGCCATTGCAGGGTCCCCACATTAACTCGTTTCTTTTTCCTCTATCGCTAATGTTTGAAGTGTGTTTTTGAATTTATTTCAATATTCAAATTCATACTGGTGGATGCCACCGAGGGGAGGAGTGCGATACAGAAGATCAAATGGTCTTCAACTCATGTGCACAGCCACAGGCAGAGCAACCACAAATAAAGCTGCAGTCAAATGCATACAGAAGTCTGCCGAAATTAAATTTAATTTAAACATGAGCACAGAATCAACAGAACTGTAAAGTGGATACGCACTTTAAACATCTACCTGCAAAGCAATAAACACCGCCAACATCAAGTATGTGTCCTAGTCCTGGCATTGTGCTCACCTGGACAATTCGCTTGTGGCTGAGAATCGATTTGTATGACTCACTGGAAAGGTTTCAAGAATAATGATTAATTTGCACCAAGGTTATTATAGTTTTGCCTTTTTATATTAGTTTATATTTCTATATTTTTTCTGACATCACTTGGAAGTTCAGTTTAGTTTTAGTTTTCCCTCATCGTGCTTTTCTAGTTTTAGTTTAGTTTTTATTTTACAAAGACATTTCTATTTCATTTTTATATATATTAGTTTGGCGGCACGGTGGCGCTGCTTCCTCGCAGTTAGGAGACCCGGGTTCACTTCCCGGGTCCTCCCTGTGTAGAGTTTGCATGTTCTCCCTGTGTCTGTGTGGGGTTCCTTCGGGTACTCCGGTTTTCTCCCACAGTCCAAAGACATTCAGGTTAGGTGCATTGGCGATTTTAAATTGTCCCTAGTGTGTGTGTGTGTGCGTGCCCTGCGGTGGGCTGGCGTCCTGCCCGGGGTTTGTTGGCTGGGATTGGTTTCAGCAGACCCCCGTGACCCTGTAGTTAGGATATAGCGGGTTGGATAATGGATGGATATATTAGTTTCAGTTTTAGTAATTATAGTATGGTTAAGAGTTTAGTTTTTGTGTCACAATGAGACACAACTGTGCACTTAACAGGTTTAGATATAATATGAGTTTAATGCTAGTGGAAGCTTACTGCACTGCACGACACACTTTACTATTTGGCTTTGTTTTTGTAAAAATAAGCATAATCAAAACCAGATACTGAATATGAACAATTTCACACAATTTTATTGTTCTTAAAATATTTTCTATGTCATTTGTGCTGAACACATCTGTACTGACTGTTGGCACTTTTTTTTTTCCTTTTATTACCTAGAATGTGCCAATTTGTAATGAAATTTAGATTAATTTTAAGGTGTGAGGGTTTTTTACTCTAAATTTCTACAGCACACAATATATCCTGCTCCAACGACAATGTGCTTATAATGAATGCCTTCAACATTGCATTCAAAAATCTCAAATATTGGGCTTTATTATTTTCTACCAGCCATATTGATCTCTGATTCCATCTCAGGCACAAACAATTTATAGAGAGAATATATCAACAATCAGAAAACAGAATCTACTGTGTTGTGACAGGTGTGACCATGAAAATCACAGGGGCTAAGGAAGAACAGAGCTGTTAGGCTTGAATCAGTGTACAGACCCCATCTAGCTGTATTGAGGGAAACAAAGGAAAACAAACATGTATTGTGAAGATTAGGGGCAGTGAGACTTGAGTAGCCCAGCCATAAGAACAGTAAACCCATAATGAGCAGAGCAGGAGCCGGTAATAAGAGTATACACAGGCACAAATTGACAGAGACCGCATCTGAGATTAAGAACAATATACACATTATCTAAACCTGTTTATCCAGAGCAGGATCAGAGGAACCTGGAGCCTACCCAAGCAGGTTTGGATGCAAGGCAGGAAAAATCCCTGGTATGCAATATGTATGATATGACTGATGTTAAGAACAAAAAGAATATGATTTTCAACTATCTGTTTTGAGAGAGAGAGAAACATTGAATAAATGGGGACAAATATTTTAAAACATAATTCTGCTATTGGATTCTCGACTTTCTCGTTTACTCGGATATGAGGATGGATATTTGAGGAGTAAACTGCAAGACAATGATTATATTATGTAAAGTAAAGAACCATCAGCAACAAATCAAATCAAATTAATAATATATTGATCAATTATTATAAAAGTAAAGTTGATTAAATTGGACTCTGCAGCTGCATGAATAAAAAAAAACAAAGCAAGTGTGTTCAGGTAAAGTGTTCCGGGTGATGGATTTGGCCCAAAAGTTAATAGAGATCTACAATTTTGGTGTAACGACCACATGCCAGATTTCATCCATCTATCTAGTGTAGTTGCGTGTTTGAGTTACTGTGTTTACACACAAACAGAATTCCAAAAAACTGTATTTTCGGACTTGGGGAGATCTAAAATGTGAAGATGCATCAAAATCCCGAAGTCGAACTTTTTTCATGATTATACTTTCTCTATACTTTGTATGCAAAGTGGCAGGTGAATTACTGTCAACAAAAAGCAGGCACCTGAGAAATAAACTGAAACGTTACTCACTCGTGATTTTTCTGTTCATACGGTAAAGTTTTTATTGAGCACCACATTCCAGTTGCAGGCGTTTGAATTGCATCTTGATATACAACAAGTGCAAAGAAAGGCGGTACGTAAATCACTTTCTATTCCACGCGCTTTAGCCGCGTATTCTGCTTGCTCTGTCACCTCAAATGCTGTGTGAACAGCCGCCCTCCTTCACCAGCCGTCGCTCACTGGATGAATATATGCAGGCAGCTCGTGGTGGAAGACTTTCAGTTTTACAGTTTAAAAGTTATAAGGTTTAAAAACTAACAGCAAGAATATTCATTTAAAAAAGAAAACTAAAATTATTTTAGTAAATTATTATTTTATTTCAGTTAGTCTTTCCAGCTACTTTAATAGTTTTGTTTAGTTTTAGTTTTTCATTTCTGTTTTGTTAATTATTTTATTTCAGTTTACGAAAATGTTTTTTTAATAATAGCTTCAGTTTTGATTTTAGTGTTTGTTAACTATAATAACCTTGATTTGCACGTCACCCATCACTAGTTTCACTTGGAAACTCCATCATTCTGCCATGCGGTCGAGCGTCTCAAGATTAATTAAATAACAGAACAGGAATAGAGACATAAGACCGTCTGTGTGCAGAGCTGGAAACAGTGCAAGCTGCTGGGGAGGAAGACGATTGGACAAGCAAAATTAAAAGTCCTTAAACAACTGTGTCCCCTGTAATTCGGTTTATTTTAGTTTAACAATTTGCATTAGTTTGACATTTGCTGTTCCTCCAATAATATAAAATAATATTTGTGGTTTAACCTGCAGCAATCTGCAACAAATTCACTCTGTTTTGTACCACATGAACATACTTGGTTGATTTACACTTGAGTTCTGTATCACTTTTTGAAGTGGAATGACTGATTTTTGTGTACGTGTGAAAAAGATTTGGCTTTAATGAGCAAAGATTGGAAAATTGAATGTGTGTTTTTCGAGAGATTAAGTAGACACTGTAGTTTGTGTTTTTGTGTGTTCTGTCACTTTAAGGCTCGGATGAAGTCTTGTTGGCTGAATGCCCTGGTAAAATGAAAGAGGAATTAAAGAGATGCAGTAAGAGTGAGATTAAACACAATAGCTGCAGAGTGAAGAGTTTGTTTTCTTACTTGGCCTGATACTAAGATCCTGGGGACACAAACTGAGTATAAAAACATCTCTCCGCATTCACGATGACAGGCGCATCTCATAAAGCGGTTTGATCCAAAGCAAAGTGAGAACAGGTGAGTCTTTCTCTATGAGGAGTTTCATGGATGCTCACTGTATGGCTCATGCAGTAAATGATGGCAGTGAAACTGGGGGCTCTCATTTAGTGGGATATGTGACTAGCAGTGCAGATCGAGTCCAGTCACAAAGGCGCACACCTTCCTCAGTGTTACACCTTTAAAACTTTTGCCAGGGTGACCACAGAGATTCTGTGTAAAAATATTTTTGGGTGGCATGATGCAGTGAGATCAAGTTATATTTTCAGCAACAAAGCGCTTAATGGCTTTACTGCAAAAAGAGATCCAAGATGGCATGTGAGATGTAAGAAAGCATTCCTATCGCTAGAAATGTATTAAAGCCAAATCAAGAGATGCTGTAGACTTTGATATTATCTTACTGTATGTTCATATTGAGGACTTTGGAAATGTATGGAAAGTGAATGGACTCTTAATTTACAGTGCGTGGCTGATTCTTAAATTAACTGAAAGAGATAAAGCAAAGGAAGCGTTGCTGGCTGGTGCTTCTCATAGGGTGGATATTTACTATGTTGGGGCTGAACTGAGGGTCTGTCAGTCACGTATGGAGGGTGCCCTCTGTTCACAAAACAGTTACATATATTATAATGGATTCAATGGTGAATTCAACTCTATATGACAGAGTGGAACCGACCTGTGAAAAGGAGCTCAGTGTTTAAGGTGCCGCGTTTATTGTATTTCAGCCCGGTGGATCACAATTATGTCTAAGAGGCTTGTGACAAGAAAATGTGGGACACTGGAAGACACACTTATCTGTCTGCATTCCAACACACTCATTTCAGCTCAAAGCTGTACGGTTGTTCCTGATGTATTGAAAGTAAAACAGAAACCAACTCCGACTTGGGCCACAGTTGAAAGACACATCTGTAGGAGAATTGAGAGAGAAATGGGAATGGGGAGTAGTCGCAGTAAACATGGGCATCACACATACCAGCGAGGCACCAAGCCAGATAAATGGAGCAGAAAACACTACACTATGTGCAAAAAATAGGCCTAAATGACTACAATGAGTCTTGGTGATAAAAAACAATTGTTCAGTGAGAAAGGATAAGAACTGAGTAGAAGAACCAGTCCTGCCAGTCTGGTGAGGGTGCGTCTTGAAATTCCTGAACTTGGTATGTGCTAAAGTCTGTGTGAATGTGATGAGGAGAGGAGTGTAAGCGTAAGGGACATGCAAGGTGAAGATCAAGCAGCTAGGAGTTTGAAATGACTAACTTGTAAAAGAACGGGGAAACTCCTGTGAAATGATTAGAAAGCTCTGAGAATGCCCCCTAAGTGAGGCGAGGTCTTTAATTACTGGCCTCATTAACTTGTACAAGAAAGCTACAACGTGAAAAGCTAAGGAGTTCCCAGCTGAAAAAAGAAAGCTCAGCCAGGGTTGTCAGAATTAGCCGAATTAAAAAAAAAAAAACGTAGACAATGCTAAGCACTTGACCAAAATGAGAGTCCTAAAAGCAGGAATCGATCATAATAAAAGTCCAAATAAAATCATAAACAAAGCCAAAATGTAAGATGCATTTTATAGTTAAAACGGAAGCAAAAGAGGGTCCTGATTGAAACTAAACCACCCTTTTCTTGAGAGAATCACATTTCTTATCAAAACAAGTTGTTTTAGTTTACATCAGAAAGTTTGTCTGTCCTAGACGCCCACATCTTACATAGGTGCTGCGGAGTGATGAAGTCACGTGATCTCCACTTGTCATGTTGTAGCAACAGAGGACAGTGAAAATCTAGTAATATAGAATGCGAAATGGCCTTGTGATGATGTCACCAGAGTAGCAATAAAAATGTCAAACCAATATTAGTACAAATACCCATACCAATTGAAATAAATGATAATAATTAGCATGCAGTTTTTTTAATGGGACTGTTCTATATAGGTGGGTCACCCACGTAATGTAAACAAGCTTCTGATATAAAACTTTTAAGGCCTCCAGACATCGAGCAATTAAAAGGAAAGACTACTAATAGTTTTGTTGGTGCTTATTAAAATAATAGTGAGCATCAGATATAGATATTCAGCCTTCTTTATGGAAATAGAATTTAGGATCTTGTGTTTTTTGTTTTGTTCTCTAGTAATTAGACTCAGCGTTTGGCCTGTTTCTTGTAGTGACCCCAGTTGAATGCTAGGCAGCTGATGGTTCAGGAGTGTTTGTTAAGTTTCTCATGGACTTTTTCGTAAACACAGACAGCTACAAAAGCAAATTAGACAATAAAGTTCATGTAAATATACCGATGATGGTTTACATTTACAACTAAAGCAGGCTATAAAGGTTGTGAATAGATAAATATACAGCATATAAATAACTTGTAAGAAGAAGTGCAAATACAGAAAAAGGGTTGGGCTAAAAGAAGTGTAAGCCACATGTAATTAGAAACAAACAAACAAACAAACAAACAAAGCGCACAAATCCATACTAAGAAGTGACCACAGCGGTAGATCTGTTCTTCAGTCAGCGGCTCACTGCTGGTGTGGTGGAGACCTGGCACTCTCCAAACTGGGGAAAAATGGGTGGGACTTCCAGTCTGATGGCAGTGGATGTGATGTCAGAACTCTGGAGGCAAAAGACGAGTGTGGCGGCTGACAGTGCCCTCTCATGCTTAGGAGTCGGATTGCCCATTTTATCACAACTCAGTAGTTGCCCAATACTTACACATGTTTGCCAAACTTGATATAAACTTTTGAAACTATTGTTTCATATTTTGTACATGGAAATTAATATGATGTTCACTTTTCAGCCAGACACTTATTTTTGATTGCATTATACTTTCAGTCACCCGGTATAAAGTATGCAATTAAATATGAGAACAAGAAAAGTCCTTGTCAGAATTAGCCACTTGAACCCAGAGGCAACACTAGAGTTACAGGTAAGTGTCTTTATACATCTCAAACCAAAGTAAACCGTTGTGATGTTCTGCCACTCACTGTGAAGAAAGAAGTGTTTGTTTGGACTTCATTGCCAGCGCAGGATACACGTACGTTGTCATGATCAGGTTTGTGTTATTTTATTTTGTAAACTCTAATGTCTTGGCCACTATCTTTAGGTCCTTTTATCGCTGCCAATTTGAGAGCTGTCATTAGAACCGCATTCTCCATTTCTAGGGGCATGGCTTCAAGGGTCATGACCTGCACATTATCAATGCAACAGGATAAAAGGTCAGCTGGAGGCTCCTTTATTGAATTCTCCTCCATACACTAGGCATTGCAGATTAACAAGCGTTTTGTTAGCCGATCTGCGGAAAAAGAATGCTGTGCTTTTGTACTTCTCACGAGTTTCGTTCAGTTTGACCTCTTTCCCTGTTTTCTCGTATTCGATTCTTGTCTATTGTTAGGATTTGGTAGTAAGATTTATTTTTTATTTATTTTCATTTCATTTTTTACATGCTTCTCTTGGTTACCTCAGCAAAAAATCACCTGTCCGTGCCTTGAGAAGTTGCTGCAATAGTTCAGAAATAATTAACATGTGTATCCGGACTTGAGTGTGAGTGAAGAAATTTCCTTTTAACATTAAACAAAAAGTGTATTAGTGATAGGGTTGTGCAGAAAAATAATAGAATCAGAATCATATTTATTGGCCAAGTATGCACACATACAAGGAATTTGATTATGAAGTATAAGTTACATAATTGACATACACACAACCGTTAATTACATACCTTATATACAAAACAAGACAGAGAATGTAAATATATATATGAATACAAAGTACAGAGCGAAAGCTGAAATAAATGCTGAAAAACAAGTATTAACAATATGTATTGCAAGACCCAGGGAGGCTTGAGGGGGTCCAGTGCCCATCCTGATTAAGCTGAATTAACCATTTCTGTTCTATTTGCTTGTTTTGCCGTTTATTATTTTATAAAGACTGGCTGATGGAAGAAATTCAAAAGGTTGAGGCCTGGATGTGTGGTGTCAATGATGAATTTCCCAGCCCATTTCATGACTCATGATAGTACAGGTCCTGTAAAGTAGGCACCAATGATATTTTCAGCAGACCAGACTTTTTGTTGTAGGTTCAACTTCCTCAGCTGTCACAGGAAGTACATTTGCTGTTGTGCCTATTTTATGGTGGACTTCACATTGGTCTACCATCCTGGGAAATTAAAAATCCCAGAAACATGAAGGTTTCCACAACTGTCACAGTAGCATTAAGTATGGAGAGGGGGGATAATATTGTGGGAGTTCACTGTCGTCTCCACAGTTTTAAGAGTGTTAAGCTCCAGGTTGTTCTTGCTACTCCAAAGGGCCTGCTGTTCAACCTCCCGTCAGTTGTCCCATCACCATTCCTGAAGAGTCTAATGGTGGTTGTGTCATTCTCATCTATACTAATAAAAGGCAAAGCCCTCACTTACTGACTCACTCACTCACTCACTCAATCATCACTAATTCTCCAACTTCCCGTGTAGGTAGAAGGCTGAAATTTGACAGGCTCATTCCTTACAGCTTACTTACAAAAGTTAAGCAGGTTTCATTTCGAAATTCTGCGCGTAACGGTCATAACGGTCAACAACGTCCGCCATGTTAAACTTTCTTATTTATGGCCCCATCTTCACAAAATTTGGTAGGCGGCTTCCCTGTGCTAACCAAAACCGATGTACGTACTTATTTTGATGGTATGACACCACTGTCGGCTGCCATATTGAACTTTCCAACGGTCTTCGTTACTTATGGGCCCATCTTCAAGAAATTTGGTACGCGGGTTCCCAACGCTAACTGAATCCTACTTACGTACATATATACGTCCATAGCCTGCAGCTCGGTCACGTTGTAAGGCGGCGTTGGCTGCCTGCCTATATAAGGCCGTCCATCGCTCCAGTCTCTACATTCCCTTCCTTGCTTCGCCATGGGATTCACGTCTGCCTGCTGTTAACTACAGCCTTTTTATTTAATCCACGGCTTCTCCGCTGTTTTATTGTTCATTTATTACGATTATAGTTATTGTGTAGGTATTTTAGACTTACTTTACATTGTTCAGTTACCCATTTCCTTTATTGTACCCCCATTAATATGTCTATCGAGGTGATCACCATCGATCAAACAACTGTCACTTACCGAGTGGTTTCCATGCCTGGAGATGATACCTACCTTTTCCATTCTCTTTGTTACATATTGCACGGCCATATCAGGCTCATTCTTGATATCCGGAGGAACATTGTGTCTTGTGAATTGAATGACTGGGACAGGTTCAAGGTGTGGACTGATGACGGTACAGGAGATAATTATTCTACACAGGAGCACTATAAGAGTGAAATGCTTAAGCCCTTCACCTATGCATCTGCATGTGAGTTGATGGCTGCCGCTGAATTGTTCGGTTGTCACTTTCAAGTGAACCAAAATGGCCAAATATTTTACACCTTTCAACAACCGCCAATGCCTCCTAAACATCTTAGATTCACAGGTGACGGTTTGAGTTGTGGACACTTTGATGTTTATGAATGTTTAAACTCTCAAAAGCTGGATGTGAAGTTATTGATGAAACCGGTTGTATACTTACAACGCTTGACAGATGCTGATTGTCACTTCAACACAAGTCCTACAAATACTGTCGTAATTGAAACAAACCATGAAACTCAAACCGATTATGACAGCAGCAATCCAAGCTGTGAGATTTGAAACAAGATTACTGTTCACATGGCCAACTGTACGTTGCATGCTCAAGAGTAAGCTCAGCGCACAGCTTGGTCATATTACAACCGGAGGGCCAAACTCACAATGTGGTATACAAAGAGATCCTTAACAAATAATTATTGGTATATTTTCCCTCAGTTTAAAAAGGTTTAATTTTCTTCTTAATAAAAATTTTAAGGCAGTACTTCGCCGCTGCGAAGCGCAGGTATTTTGCTAGTATTTAATAAGTTTGACAGAGGGGGCCTTAGAGGTGCAGGGGGAGAAGAGCAGTGGGGAGAGCACACATCCCTGGGTGGGGCCATTTTGATCATGTGATAGCTAGATGAGAGTTTCACCTGCTGTTTCCTATTGGTCCGGAAATTGGTGATCCATTAAAAGGTGGAGGCAGGAACAGAAAACTTGGTGAGTTTCGAGTGGAGGAGTTCCAGGATTATTGTATTGAACGCAGAGCTGAAGTCCACAAAGAGAATCCTTGCATATATCCCTGGATTGTTAAGATGTTGCAGGATGTAGTGCAGTCCCATGTTGACTGCATCATCCACTCGCTAGTTTTCTCGAGTTTTGAATTTGCTTTATCTGTGTTTTGTCTTACACCTGATTTTACACCAACAACAACAAACTCTTCTTTCTTTTGCAGCCATGATCTCTCATCCAAGATGGAGCTTCATAATTTTATTGTTTTTCCACAGCACATACTTCTCTTGGGGAGGTAAGATGTGAAAGAAAACTCAAACTTTGTAATGTTATAACATATTTCGGTAATCACGTAGGATTAAAATGACAGGCTCTAGGCTGCCTGAAAGAGGCCAACTGTGGAGGATGTGCTAAAAACAGAAAGACTTGAATCCCTGCTTCAGACTTCTTAGGCCAAGAACAAGGGTCTGGCCAGACAAAAGCAGACACTGCACTCAAATACCTCTGTAGAACGAGCAGGCTGTAAATGCCATATGTCAGTGTGATTGCGAGAAGCTGCTCGTGCCGCTCGGCCTACCAGCTAACAAGCTGATCGTACACAGGAGGATGGGTGTCGGTGAGGCAATGAGGCTCTAACCAATTAGAGTAAGGAATGTGAGGCATGCAGCACGTGGCCAATGCGTTAGTTTTGTGATTTAACAAAACAGTGAAGCCTTATACTGCGTGATCAAGGTGCCATATTTTTTGTATCCAACAAATGTATTCTTTTATATTATATAATTGTAATATGCAAATCTGTTGTGTAAGCTAAGTGGGTATAAATAAGACTCTGTACCTCCACTCAGTGACCATCCCTCCTGCTATTCTGTGAACTGCAGGGATGCCCCTTTTTGCAAAAAGAAATAAAAATGGATGACAAGCTTCCTCCTACCTGGTTCTCTGGGGTGACTATTTGTATCGATTAATTTTCGACCACAAAGTAGAATTACAGGTTGTTTTTCCTCTCAAGTATGGCACTATATTGGCATTACTTTCTCAAGTGAATCGTTTCCTACTGTTCCCATTTTGCCAAAAAGTGTAAATGGTGAAACTCATAAATTTGCATAATGGTTTTACTTAATTTGTCATGTGCATTTTTTTCTAATCAACAAAACAAATCTTGATCACTACTGCATTCATTTGTTTTCCTTTTCAGAGGCCTTTTCCGTTGTTGGTCCTTCTCATTCCATCATTTCTTACATTGGTGAAGACATCATGCTGCCAGCCTCCCTCTCACCGGCACTGAATGCTGAGGGGTTTCAAGTCAGGTGGTTTACAGCCGAATTCAGGTCACCAGTGCTTTTATACACAAATTACAGTATCGTAAATCAAACTGACAGAAGAATGTCCATTTTTCAAGAGGAACTGAAGAATGGAAGTGTATCTCTGTTAGTACAAAGTGTCCGTGTTTCCGATGAAGGCATCTACACGTGCCATGTAGACTCTGGAGAGCAGCAGGAAAAGGTCCAGATCGCCTTGAGTGTGGAAGGTCAGTACCAAATCTGCGGTGATATTTATTTCATTATCTGCCATTGCTCCTTGACCACTCTGTACTCTATTTTGTCTTATCACAAGATAGGAGATTCTACAGGAAGTAGTTACTCATCAAAATAAATGCTTAAAACGACAGTATGTGCTTCTATTTAAATTAATGCTTAATATGTCTTTAATGTTAAATGTGGCTTGAACAATGTTATAAAACCCTAACCTAAGGTAAGCGTGCCTGAGTGACCTGAGGTGACTGGTGTCATGAGTACGTATGAATCGTTCGGCTCTCCTTAATGATGTATTGTTATGTTCATTTTTATTTTTGTTTTATGACAATTTCACCTTAATATTTTTTGATAATGGTAGCAAATGCTGTTAGAAATCACCATTGCTGCTCACATGACTCACCCACATTGCATTTGGATCTGTGGTAAAATTTTAAAAAGAAATGGAAGGGGATGTACCCAGTAAAGTTATAAGAGTTATGATTTTGGAGTCTTGTTTTCTGTTTATGGGAATTCGATCGTGTGACAATGTTACAGTTTTGGTTTTATTATTATTCTTTATCGTTATTTCAGTGACATCATCATGCCATGATTTTCTGTTTTGGTTTTAACCGTGTGTGCTGCCATCTTGTTTATTTGGATGGTTGTGGACATGCTGTTGTCTATTGCTGCCAGGTGATCATTGGGTGCATGAGGCCTTCTTATAAATCTCCCGATCCTATTTAACGCTGACTTAGGGCATACGGCTTCTTCCTTTGGTGTAACAACAAGGAGAATATTTTCAGAAACGTGTCGATCGATAGTAAGCTACAGAGCTAGAAATGTAACCTACGAAAAGGGATACAGGATGGAAAGCTTCTACTAAATTGACTGTAAACATCTTCTCTAAAAGAACTTTCAGGGACTGAATGTAATTTAACTTTTGAAAACATTCAGAAACTGAACACTGATGCATTGTCTAAAAATATGGGAAGTAAGGAATTCCTATTGTTCAAATTCAAAGGATGTGGAAATGTCCTGATAGAACGACACTAAACTGATTTAAGAATCTACTGTCTGATTTAGGTGTTCATTTGATGCTGTTTATGTTAAAAGTGTTATTTTTGCTACCTGGGTTGCCATATAACCACCTACCCTTCTTATACTGTACTTTGTGTTCTTCTCAGATCACATTACTTTGGTATTGGTATATATTTTTGGATTTTATTTTATTCTAGCAGGGATCTTGTGTGTGTTTGGTAGTGCCGCAGGTTTGCTCCAAATGCTTGGGTAGCTTCTCCCAGCCTGTTTCCCAAATTTCTAACTCATGGGTAATTGCAGCCATGGCTTTAAAAGGTCTTGTCTTTATCGGAGCAGCAGATGACACACCTTTGTTAAAACTCTGCAAGAGAATTCCTTGCTTTTTAAATTGATCTCTGAGGTTGCTAACTTTTGCTTCATTCTTCTGTTCTTGATGTTGCTCAAACCTTTTGGCTATGTTTCCTGTTTTGATTTTTCAATCTCCCAGTTTGCCCTTGCCCTACAGAACAGGCCTTAATGTAAAAGATGGAGAGGCGAAGTTTTTATTGTAAGTTTAATGTCAAAGAGCTCAAACCTCATCTATAATGTTACTCTATTCACAAAGTCAGTAGGTATGGCATTGTAAAAAAATCTATATGATTAGTTCATAGAATTATGGAATCTAACAACTTCCTATGGTGAACCTGGTGTAGAAAACAACTAAAAGAGTATGTGGGTTTGCCTTTATTTTGTTTCTAAAAGGGGGCTCTATTTCGTTTTAAAAAAGTGCAGTTACTGTATACTGTACAAAATGTTTACAACCACTGGTGTAATCCAGCGATGGTGGATGTAAACCCATTGAAATTTGCCAAAAAGCTTTTTCTGAAATAAGCATAGCAATACCTCTAGGAATTCTGTTGCTGCTGATCTAATTATTATGTTAAAGTATACATTAATGATAAGGCTGTAATTGTCTGCCTTTAACAGATCTTACAAAACAGTAGTATGATCTCTGCCAAGAATCTTAATATCTGTGTTTAGGAGGAAAACTGGTCTCCCAGATGTAAATTCTAGTAGGGTTTTATTTTTTTATAAAAAACAGAAATTGGTTCCTGGAATTATAAAATTATTATTGTATTTTGCTCTCGCCTGTACCTTATCATGTCCATACCATCTCACATTTACTACACGCAACGGAGGAAAATATTGTTAAAAAGAGAAGACCGATCCGTTTTTTTTAAATAATGCCCATTTGAATTGTTGTAATATTTTTAGGCTGTTTTTTGCTGCCATTTTGATTATTTATGGGTGACGCCATTTTGTCGCTTCCAATGTTAGGATCATGACCTGTATTGTTAGGGGAGTGTCCTCAGAGGTCACGACCTTCCAGTAAGGACACAACAGGTTAAAAGGTGTAAGAGAACAGACAGACCACAATAAAAAGTTGCTGCACCACCCTGGCAGCCCAGTATAATTGAAATGCAGCAAACACAAAAGAAAACACACAATAATTGCAAAAACGTTTTTCCAGATGCAAGTTCCAAAATGAGATTTCTCAAGATGGTGGATCTTCCGGTCTTAAGTCCTTCCGGCAGGAAAAGGTGGGATTAGGCAGGTGGACACCAGTAGTGACGTCAGTAGTGTTACAGGTGTCAATCGTCCGGTCTGCAGAGGAAGGAAGAGGAAAGGCATTAGGACACAGCGCCATTTCAATCAGCAGAGCCCTTAGACTCTACCAGAGGTTATTTTTCACAAAATTTCTCATCATTTTCTCATCAGAGTACAGATAATATAAAACCCTTTTATAAATGTGCCTTTCACCATTTCAAAACTTTTTCTCATGCTTCCTGGCTTTGGCTTAGTGTTTGCCTATCATTTTTGACTCTGATTTTGGCTTTGATTGCAGTGTTGATTGATCTCCCAGTCTCAGCTTATATTTTGGTTTTTGAATATGTCTTTTTTCCCCAGTCACCTTCACAAAATACACAAAATAACTTTTGGAAAGCAGAAACTTCACAATGACTTAGAGGTGCATCAAGAAAACGGCTGCACTTTATCTCCGATAGGGACGGAAATCCAAGGGTTGTTCAGCCTACCTGGCCCTGTAAAGCGATGTCATGGATCAGGTGTTTGCTACCAGAGCTCCTGGAGTCTGCTCTGGCATTTATAGGGAAGATGTTAAAAATGTGAGAGAGAGTGAGATAAAATTGAGGAAAATAGATAAATCACTAATTAGAAAAGCAGATATCTTTTGGCAAGCATTAGGTGTTGAATGTGTCCCTTATGTTAAACTGCCATTCCATTTTGGTTTAACAAACATACTTGTATTATATAGTATCTTTATGTTTGCCATCTACCTGTTTTAGATTATGTTAAAATTATTTTTGTTAAATGATAGGAACGAATACAATTACCAGACATGAGATTAATAGATCCGCTATCTATCAATATGTTTTAGCAGCCTGACACATTGGCAGGTGTTAATGCGCCTTTTCCCACTTTTTTGTTTTATTAGTTTTAGGTACTCAGCCCTCCATTTCTGTGAGTTCCACTGATGACCAGCAGACCCGACTGGAGTGCAGCGCTGAGAAGTGGAACCCACAACCAGAAGTCATCTGGAGGGACATGAATGGGGCGGACGTGACATCGCAGTCCTCAGTAACAACGGAGCGGGACATGGAGGGGCTTCTGAAAGTGAGCAGCGTCATCACCGTGAAGGAAGAGCACAACGTGTTCACCTGTCTGATGAGAAGTAAAGCACCAAAGCCAGACTGGGCGTCCAGACTCTGTGTGTACAGTGAGTGTGAAAATGGTTTCACTTCACTTGTTCCAGTTATTTGCAAAATTTTGTCTCTAACTTTATCGACATTGATATCATGACAATCTTTTTCAAAGATCCAATAATATCGTTAAGACTCTATTCTTATAAAGTGTTTTACATTGAAAGGCAAAGAGGGAAAACTAAGTGATAAATGCCAAAAATAATGTGTTTCTGTAACAACCCTCAACAAAATCTCGCTAAAGAAGTTGTGTTGTGATGGTAAATTTGTTGTTTTGCAAATGAACACCTGTGTTCTATGTGAGCCCACATTTCAGGAAAAAGGGAGGATCACATGACTGTCATGTTGAGAGAAATGGTCCTCAGCAAATGGGTCGAATGTGTTCCTTTATTGACCCAGGACTGTAATCTTCAGCATGACCAACTTTGATTCCCGCTGTGTGGCTTATAACAAAGAAAAAGAGTACACATAGAAAAGGATTGGAGTGCCAGCTGGTAGTCCCGATGGCGCTGGTTTGCAAAAAAGAACAAAAAAGAGCGTAGCGCCAAACAGTAGACAACAGAGGTGAGGGATTGATCCTTGTACTTTAGGAGTTGGTCTTTAAAAGAATATGCACTTCCGGTGGCTGCTCTGAGATTTTTATAGTGCCAATGTGTGGCAGGAGCTGAGCCACTTGTCCAGCTGGTGAGCATTTTAAGATGGCGATATTGATTGTGCCCTCTCTCCTCTCTGGGGGGTATTGCTTTTCCTTTTTGGAGCCTTGAAGATGCCCCCTAAGCACACATGCCTAATAGCTTATACAAGACCCCATATGCCATATCTGAAAAATTAAATATTTAAAGCCTCTAGGGATGGTGTTTGCTAAAGACAGATAGTAAGTACGTTTTTTTTTGTTGTTGGGTGTAAAACAGGGCCTAACCAGAACTGGGCGTACGTTCATCAACGGTATCTACAGCCATACGCAGGCCCGCCAGCAGATACCATTCTTCCAGAGTTTTTTTCCATGCAAGTCCTGCTGGACCCTTCAATTGAGTATAAGAAATTCTAGATTCATTAAAAACAGTACTTAAACATTGCCAAGGTCAAAACCTGGTAAGAGAAGAATTACCTTAAATTCAAAACCACAGATTGCTCAAAAAGTTGTTTTTTTTTCAGTAACATATTAGGGGGTTTCGCCCCCTGCTTGCTTTGCTCGCCAACCCCCCCACCTGCACTACACGCCAGCCACTTCACATCTCTGCAGCTTGCGTATGTGGATTTCACTTTCACCAAACAACAAATCTTTTAATTCTCGCAGAAACGTCTCTTCATTGGGAAGAAACACTACTTTTCACTGATGGCAACACAAATCTAACGATCTACAAGTCTCTGACATAAAGTTTAAAGCCACACAATATCTACATACTTCTGTCATATCACCTATATCCATATATTCAATCTATTTTCACTTTTACTTTTTCATCAATATTGCATTGAATTTTGATATCGTGTTTAGTGTTACATCATGACAACGCAATGTATAACTGCCCGTGAGTGAATATCGTTTCTTTCTCTCAACAAGAAATGTGTCTGACAATACTATTCACACAAATGAGAAATGATAGAACTGTGTGTGTGGTTATGTAGGCAGGACTCCTCCAAATCTCTTTGCATAAGCTCTTGTCTCATGGGGCTTGGAATTTTCTCTTGCAGAATTTCACTTTTCACTTTCACCAAACAACAAATCTTTTAATTCTCACGGATACGCCTCCTCATTGGGAAGGAACACAACTTTTTCTTTTCCCTGATGGCAACACGAATTAGACCAGGCATGTCAAACACACAGCCTGCAGAAATCTGTGCGGCCCGCATGACAGATCCTAGTTAGCTCTAAACTTGTACAAAATGATTACTATTATTTGTGATTGAATCATTCTGCATCTTCGGCGTTACTTATTGACTTTTCTTACTTCCACCTTCTGATAAAAGCACGTTTTTCTATGGCATTACGGTACCGGAAATGTCATCTGCTAGTATAGTTGCAGCCGCGGCGTCAGCTCCTCGATACCCTGGGCATGACACTGCCACCTCCCACGAGCCTTGACCAAAGTTAACGAGCCTCGACGTTGCAAATGAAGTGGTAGGCTGCAGCAGCCTGGCACACTACACTACTGGCTGGGCTGCTGAGACTGGTGCAGCAGATAGGGGGCAGTATCACTCCCTTGAACCCCTGCCCAAGACTTCAGACACCAAGTAAAAGTCCAAAAGTTGACTTTATTTATTATCCACAGTGCACAAAGCACCCTCTCCACCACTATACTCATTAAATAAACCATAATAACTACAATAATCAATCCTCCACTCCCAGACGCGTTGCCCTCCTACCACCCAGCTCAGCTCGCCATCTGGGAGCTGTCACAGTCTTTTTATAGCCCCTGACCCGGAAGTGTTCCAATCCCCAGTTCATGTGATCCTTATCACTTCCGGGTCAGATAAAAAGTCCTTTTCTTCATCCCGGAAGTACGTCACTTCTGCTATTGCTCTGCCTATGACGCACTTCCGGATTATAGGGCACATATGACTCTCTATGCCTCCCTGCAGCGTCCTCTGTTGGCCCCTGGGGTATCCAGCAGGTTTGTAAGGGAAAACTCCATAGTCCATGATTCCCTGCTGGCATCCGGGGCACCTCCATGCTACAGGGAGAGCTCCATCTGGCAGCTTAAGGGTATTGGCCGTGATGACAAGCCGGCCATAGACCACACTGGCCACTGGGCAGAACTGACCATCACGAGTAGTAATAGCTTGCATATTTTCATGTAATGGAGTGGGAGATCGACAGGCGGATTGGTGCGGTGTCTATAGTGATGCAGGCTCTGCATCGGCCTGTTGTGGTGAAAAAGGAGCTAAGCCTTAAGGCAAAGCTCTCAATTCACCGGTCGATCTGCGTTCCTACCCTCACCTATGGTCATGAGCTGTGGGTAGTGACTGAAAAAATGACATTGCGAATACAAGCGGCTGAAATGAGTTTCCTCCACAGGGTGTCTGGGCTTTCCCTTAAAGATAGGGTGAGGTGCTCAGTCATTTGGGAGGAGCTCAGAGTAGAAAAGCTGCTCCTCTGCATTGAGAGGAGTCAGATGAGGTGCTCGGGCATCTGATCAGGATGCCACCTGGATGCATCCCTGGTGAGGTGTTCCGGGTATGGCTAACCGGGAGGACACGCTGGAGGGACTATGTCTCTCAGCTGGCCTGCAATCGCCTTGGGATTCCCCCGGAAGAGCTAGAAGAAGTGGCCAGGGAGAGGAAAGTCTGGGCATCTCTGCTCAAGCTGCTGCCCCACGACCCGATCTCGGATAAGCAAAAGAGGATGGATGGATGGATATTTTCACATTTTTTGCTCTAGTTTTATGTAATTTTGTGCTAGTATTGTAATGAACAGTTAGTGCAAACTACAGCTGAAGATCTGAAATGGACACAAGAGGTGAGTTGTTTATTAACAAATTTTTGTGATCTTGAGTTTGTAAAATTAGTGTAGGTCAGGGGCCTTTTTGCATATTAGCTTATTTTACAATATAAACTTTGAAGTAAACTTAGTAAAATAAACTTAGATTTTTGGAGAATTTGTTTTCAAACATGTATTACTGAGCAATGAATTCAGTGAGTGTTTTCGCGATTTCAGTTCACACAAACAGGACTTTGCTGTTTACGTCACCATACTCTTACAACGTTGAGAATGCACCTGAGAATATCCAAATGGAATTGATTGAACTGTAGTCAGATCAGATTCTATTCTGATGGCAAAATACAACGAAGTTGGTGTGCCAGGCTTGTATGCTTACCAGCCACCCTCGTATGTGCAGATCCATAAGTTGGCATTGAGAGCACTGTCTATGTTTGGAAGCACTTACCTTTGTGAGAAATTGTTTTCATTAATGAAAGCCACCAAAACCCCACATCACTCAAGACTTACTGTCAAGCACCTTTCATCCCTCATAAAAGTTGCAGCTGCACAAGATTTCAAGTCTGATATTGACAAACTGGTTATTAACAAGAGATGCCAAGTATTGAGACAACAGAAATAGATCTCACACTGTAAGACTCCTATATCAGGACCTAGCTAAGAGGCTAAGGCTCTAATTGTACGCTGTTTTACGGAGATTGTATGGAAATAAATTGCTTTTCTTTAAACTTCAAACTTTAAGTGTTACATTTTTTTAAAGTTTTCAGTATTGGAAAGAAAGCTACAGTAGCTTCGTATAATAGTATAATTTTATTTATTATAGTGCGGCCCGCTGACACACGTATGGCAGTCAAAGCGGCCCACCAATGCTAGTGAGTTTGACATGCCTGAATTAGACGATCTACAAGTCTCTGACTTAAAGTTTAAATCCTAACAATATATTCAATCTCTTTTTGCTGTTCCGTTATTTCACCTAGTAATAATTTCTGTTTCCTTGCACTAATGCTATACTGTCCTTTTTTTGAAGACTTTCATATTTTCTTACTTGTTTTCTACTCCATGATCTCTAACCTGTTCTGCATGTGTATCGTGCCAACGTTTTTGAATTCTTTACGACATTCTACTTTGTCATCTACTCTTTGTCTTTTATTTTCAGCCCTGGGCGTGATTATATCTCTTGGCACAAAGTCTTGTCTCGTGGGATGTGAAAGTGTCTCTCTGAGAAAGTCACGTCTCGTCTCCTTCTAAGACATTTTTTTATAATAGAGAGATTGTCCTTATGTTACTACAAAGTTTGACTGCTGTGTGTAGTTATGTTTTATAACACGGCCAGCATGTCACAGGAGCACATGGGATGTACGGCCTTGTTGTGGCATCATAGTGGCCCAAAGCTCTGCACTGACGGCGCCCATAAATGTCAACACAAAAAAACGAAGGTGGCTTTGAAATTAAAAAAAAAATAACAAAATGGTAGTAAAATTACATCTTTGAAATAACTGTACAAGAACTAATATCTGTAAATAAAAAATGAAACAAAAACGGAGGATAACTTGAGCGATCCATCCACTAAAGGTCAGCGTATGTATTTGTAAAAGATAATAAAATTAAAATATATTTTGTCACGCTTGGGTCACAGATTTGCACAGAGACACAGGAGGTCGTAGAAACAAGAAGTATTTTTATTCAAACACCGCAAACACATGAGCTTAAACGTGCTCCATGACAAGTCAGAGATGACAGTTCCGCTAGGAGCAGAGAGAGAGATAAAAGCAAACAATCAATTCCAAAACTGACAGGCGCCGCGCAAGGCTTATAAGTCGGCGGAGTACCGCGCGAGGCTTGTATTACGCGTTATAGTGCAAGGATAAGGAGCAAAGTGAGGGTAGTCAGTGTTTCAGGGTTTGTGGTTTTCCCAGGAGCGTTTGTCTCTATTTGGGGTACGATCAGCCGTCCGGCTCACAATTTATTCTTTAACAATAAGAGATTGATGGAAGATTTCTGCCTCATGAGCTCACCTTCAGTTATATGAAATAACGGTCGATTAACGGTTAGCCTTCCTTTGTCATGAAGCTTCATCTCGGTGGACTCTCTTAAGTTTCTGAAGTTTGTTCCTGCCCCACACATTCAGATGCCCTCCTCCTCGGTTTTGCAGGTTTCTCCCCCAGAGCTTCTGGCTGGTTGGCGGCTTTCTGTGTCTTGCTGGCACTCTGTGTGTTGCTGACTCCACTGCTCCTCATCCAATGGACGAGAATGAGAGGTGTGTACAGAACTCAGGCTAAGAGTTGTATTTCTGTTGCAGAGCAGTTCCCTGCACAAGTGTTATTTATAATTTCTCTTTTTTTTATTTTCCTTAGATAGGAGCTTAAAATATGACGCAAAGGGTGAGTAGACTTTTAAACTTGGTCTTTACTAAGCAAACACATTTGAATTCATTCACAATGCAGACTTTTCCTATTGGCTCTAAATCAGCAGCCATTTTGTGTGAGTTCTGTTCACTTGACTGTAAGCTCCTTTTCATTTGTAACCTTTAAATTCCTCCAAAGTGTTCAAATATGCACGTCTCTATTTTTTATCTCAATATGTAGGGTAGCAGACTCACGTGTAATGCTCATAAACCAGAAATATTTCTTGTTGTGCCCCCTAAATATTTCATCTGTCTGAGGACAACACATTCAACACCACAATGTGTGTACTCCGAGTTATCTATTGTGAAAATCAAACGTTTACACACCCTGATCGGAGTTTCCAGCATTGTGTTTTTCATTAAACATTTTTCTTGTGCCACATAGCTAATGCTTTTCACTTCTGCTGACATGATGGAGCTCAAATAGTCAGTGGTGTGCTGTAGAAGTGGTCCTGTGATATTCGGGGTGGGAGACGTTCTATAAGTTACAATCATTGTATTAAAGCCCCTACTCGTCTGTCTGCCAGATGTCAATGGCAGGATGACATCACTGGGCTCTATTGGTCTTTTAATGGCTACAGTGGGATGATGGGTTAATCCTTGAAGCTTCATCTTGAAGATGAAGGTCACTGATGTAACGCCATTTAAAGCTGTATATGTTATTACCAGAATTTAATATTTAGTCCTGTGAGACACAGGGAGCCAGTGAAGGCGAAGCAGGATGGATGTTGTGTGCTCTTGTTGCTGACCGTGTGCTCACACCGACATGAGAAACGGATCCATTAGACAGGCGTTGGTTGTTTGCTCTGTCGTCTTAGTGTTTCTCCTTACTTTGTGAAGGCACAGCAGGGAGGGAAAAAATGACAAAAGAATGTTACAACTGAAAATCCTGTTTTAAGTTTTTATATGACAGTTCAGGTGAGGTCACTGGGCCACAAAGTGTAAACCACCGCTTCTGGTTAACAATTTACACACTCGTTTCTTTCAAGCTTTTAAATCAGAAAACTTCCCTTCACTTTTGTAATTATTTGATAACTGAGTTGTAAAATAAGAAAGCTGTAATCTCTGTCCACACATTGAGATCCATGCTGTAATGTACTTTTTCACTCTTCAGTTCAGCTCCTCCGTCTGAGGTTTCTACAGAAGGAAGTCGGTAAGTACAATATGTCACTTTTTTTTATACTGAAATAAAAACGACAACCTTTAAAGATTTAATCAGTGAGCTCACTTAGAGATTTGAATATGGCAGGTGGATGAAAACATGAAACAGACGGGATTGTTAAGTAGGTCAGCAAGCCACACAAAGCTGTTCAATTCTTTGCTTATTATTGCTTTTGTATGCGAGTAGAATGAAATATGTTAGTTCAATAAGTTTCTTTCATGTGTCTCTATCCCAGCTGGTGCAGACTTGCAAATGGTTCAATTGTCTCGCCATTGCTCTTTAGAGTCTGCATTTATTTATTGATTGATTTCATTATTTAATACATTTTTGTTTTTATTGTGTTTAAGACACTTCCTGTTAGCATTTTGATTGTTTTTACATTAATGGGCACAGCTATGTTGTTGTTGCGAGTCACGTGACTTACCGGCAGCACAACGTGACGTCACCATGGTGACACTATTTATGATGGTGCCACACTTTAAGCGAGTCTGCTTTTTAAATTCATGTACCATCTGCCAGTTTCATCAGGAATAACAGGTGGTCTGTGGCCTGGTTTGTCAGAAATCTGATTTATTACTTCAGTCCTATCGTTATTATTTGTCTTCACCATAACCGAGATAACTTTCAGCATCAGGATCAGATCATGTTACAACTATACATAATTCTTCTTACACTTAGAGCACAGGAATGCTAAGCAACTTTCTCAGACTTCATATATGCAACAGTCTGTTTGTGAAATGAACCCGGAGCTCTGAGTCATGCAGAAGTATCTCTAACTGCCGTGCCACATCTGTTTTATAAACGTAAGCAGCCCTTTTTCTCATGTCACCTTCTCGCATTGTCATGGACACTTGGACTCTTTCACACTGTAGGCCAGTTCACGTCCGTCTCAAACTTTATCCAGGTTTTCACTTTCAGTCTTTGATATCAGACTTAATATTAAATAAAGCATTCACATAAGGAACCTAAAAAATAAAAAAGGAAAACACGGTGCTCTGGCAGAAATATGGAAAATATTTTTTCAGACAGCTAATGTCCCTATTCACACCCTAACTCACTTCTCCTTTTTCTTCTAACAGAAATGTCACAGCGCGTTACCAATGCAGGTACTGATTGTGTTCTTAGGGTTGGTTTTCTTGATTTTGTTTTTTTTTTCGTTTTCACCCTCCAGTTTGTGGAAATCATTAAGTGTTAATTTCTTTGTTACAGAATGGAGTGTAATCTACAGCTCAGCAGGTGAGTTCATCAAATCTGAAGAGACCTCTGTTATGATATTATTTGGGACTGTCCTGATTAATTGTATTTCTCGATGTGTTAGTATTGTTATTTGTATTATTTATCATTTGTTTTTAAAGTTAGTGATCTCACTCGCCATTATTTATTGAGAATTGTCCTGTTTGTGTCACCATTTTCAGGAGCACTACCATATAGTTGTAAAGAACAGCATCTGTTGCCATGACGATTGTACACCAATGCCATGCTCAGATTCTTCATACAGCACCACCATGAAGTGTCACCTATGGGTTGACATCCCAAGTTTCGACTCAAATATTTAGGAAAGATCTTGCATTAGCTTTGACTAAAGAAACTATAAAACGAGAGAACTTGAAGGAAGGCTTTAAGAATTGATTAGTTACAATTGTGGTACTTTGAGTTCGGTTTTCATTTTGATTTTAGGTATCTCAGTTCTCCTAATATCATGCACAGCTTTGGCTTGCCCTTTGAGTAATGCCCTTTTGAAAGGCTTTCACTTTCCTGATCCTTTCAAAAGAACTTGTCCATATTAACATTTACTGTCAAAAATTCAAAAGAAATGTAATGATTAAATTTCTAGACATGCTTCTGCAATCATTTCCTTTTACCAAAGCACATGCAACATAATGTGTTTATAAAAATGAAAATCTAACCATTGTAAGTCCATGCTTCAGTCCAAATGGATAATCTAGGCTGGTTAAAATTAACAAAGTAAATCTCTCTATTATATAAAAAAAATCCATTATGTCCAAATCTTATTGAAGAATTTCATCATGAAGGTTTATCAACTGGAGAAATGTGTACACGGCAATCCTAGCACTGAGAAAAAATGAAGTCAAAAGAAGTAACGCCAAAAATGTTAATCGGTTACGTGGCAAATTTTTTTAAATGTTTATCAATAGACTCTGCTGAAACAGTTGGTGGTGATCATGCAGAAGATAAAAACATCAACTTACAATATCCCGTAGAGTATCTACAACCATTAACACTGTCTGGTCTTCCACCAGCCCAATTACTGTTGAAAGAAGGATGTATCCAAGAAAGGTAATGTAGTACATCTTCAGGGGATAACATTAGACAACAAAGGAGATCTTGATATGCCATTCATATTAAAACATTAACAGTTTCCTGTTAGAATAGCTTTTGCAAAGACAATTAACAAATCTCAGAGCCAAACATTTGAAAAAGTTGTTTTATTTAATAGAAAGAAACAAAATTCAATCACGGGCAGTTATACATTGCAATGTCACGATGAAAGTCCAAACACAGAATCAAATTTCAATGTGATTTTGAGGAAACTTTAATTAAAAAATAGTTTTTACAAAACTTTAAAAAGTATTTGCATGTTAATTTCAAAGCCAAACAGAACAAAATCATATTACGCAATGAATAACACAACATGAAATATAATTTACTTTCAAATTATTACATTTTACTATTTTTTAATATGGTTAATTACTCACTGTATTGTAAAATAGTTAGTTCTATTATGCATATGTAACAATTCTAATGAAACTAAAAATCTGTTTAAATTGTACATCCACATCCCCATACGTGCATGGCAGAAACGCAAAGAGGCTAACGCGCAGTGTCGGGCTGGGGGTTGGCGAGCGAAGTGAGCAGGGGGCAAAGCCCCCTAGTAAACTAAATAAATAAAAAAATGCAATGCTAGAACGGACAAAATACCTAAAAGGGGCAAGATAAGGCAAGTTATTACCAAAAAAACAGGACAATAATGATCACTGATTACTGCTGCACATTGACACATCATCCATGATGTTATCTGGGGTCATTGGGTGTTTAGAGCCCCTCTAAATCAGACATTCTCTGTTCTGCCTCAGAACAGGCAGGTGAACTCTTTCAGAAAAGAACCGAGAGATACATGTAAAAGTTAAACAGAACAAATAAAAATAGCAACCAAAACCCAGATGAGAGGCAAGAAGTCAAAACCAAGACGCAAAGAAAAGAAGTTTATCTTGGTAGAGTAATACATATTGCTCTACTTTCTCCTATTGTATTATTAATATGTAGCCCTAGAATACCTAATCCCACAGATTTACCACTGTTTATAAGGTATTATGCTATATAATTTATCCCCACCTTCCCTTCTATATCTATAACCTCAGGCAATTAGATGTAGTAAAAAGACAAGCTGGAGTTAAGTTACACATAAAATAATGTATTATTGATAATATTCATAAATAATAACAAAATGCAAAGTACATTTGAATATTGGCAACCACTTACTTAAAATGTCTCTAGTTAAGGCATCGTTGGTGCTCAGCTTTCAGCCACATGTCTGTTCAATATGGCTGAAGCTGTGCTCTTCGTTGTGTTGTCTTCAGTTCATGGTGTGATGGTCTTCTTCATCAGATCAGTAAGAGAAAGACTCTTCATCATCACAGGTTAGCAAGAGAGAGAATGTGGTTGAACAAGCAGATTTATAGATTCTCTGTCCAACCCCTAGAGCCAATAGGACATCATGGTACTTAAAAGCTTCTGATCCAAGCCAATTCCAAACAGCCATACTTCAGACCAATGGGGGAAATAGAACATCTTAACACCTGCCCCAAACCATATGTTAACGTAACCTGCCTTCCTTGCTGCTGTTGAAAGACTTTAGCAGAGAAATACTCATCCTCCCCCCAACTCTGTCATAAAATTCAAAGAGACTCAGTCGTAAAGTGGGGGAGGGGTAAACATTAAATTACATTGCTTTGCCTAAATTGCAAATAAAGACATACAAAATATTTATCAAGTTATATGCAAAATCTTACATCACAACTGAGGAGTTACATCCAAAGATCAGATGAGGAACTGACCTCCTAGCTTAACTTTTATCCCATCACACCGATGAACCGGAGGTTGCAAACTCACTGGCCATGCTCCTAGAAACATGGGACGTGACCCTTATGGTGAAAACAGTAAAATGTATCAGTTTCAATTATAAGTGAGCATAAATTAAACCTGATCACGACACCCTAACCCAGGATACTTAACCAGGGCTGATTAAAACCCTGCTTATATCCAATCCACAGCTCCTGGCCCAAAGTCATCAAGGGGTGGGCACTGTGATACCTCTCTGTGATAGTTCTGATGGCCCTTCTCTGATGTGTACATCAGACTCGCTTGACTCTCCTCATCTTATTGACAGGCTTCTTCCGGTCTTCCCATGGCATAGTCAACCCAAGCAAAGTCCCCTGCCTACACACTACAGATGCCAGGACAATATTTGTCCTGACTGTCATTATCGGGTTCTCGAAATATGAACTGCCTCTGTAAGTTTAAAATGCAAATAAAAAATCTCATTGTTAACTTTTAGATGACTACTATTACTATAATGGAAAGCATTACAAATTGACTAACAAGAAACAAAAAAGAGCGTCTTTTATATGCCTTTCATATAGCACCCTGTTATAATTCACTTAGAATCTATACTAATAAAAGGCAAAGCCCTCACTGACTCACTCACTCACTCATCACTAATTCTCCAACTTCCCGTGTAGGTGGAAGGCTGAAATTTAGCAGGCTCATTCCTTACAGCTTACTTACAAAAGTTGGGCAGGTTTCATTTCGAAATTCTACGTGTAATGGTCATAACTGGATCCTATTTTTCTCCATATACTGTAATGGACGTTAGCTCAATGGCGGTGGGGGTGGAGCTGCGTGTGACATCATCACGCCTCCCACGTAATCACGTGAACTGACTGTGACCGCAGTACGTAGAAAAGAAGGAAGAGCTTCGCGATGAGAAGTAATAAGTCTCAGGGACTGACTCTACAAAAGGTTGCCATTAATTTCAGGCGAGATTGCTTTTCTCCTGGACAACTATACGTTGCATTCTCAAGAGTGAGCTCGCGCAGCTTCGTCATATTACAACCAGAGTGCTGAACTGACAACGTGATATATAAAGAGAACTATAATAATCGTAGAACCCGTGGATTAAATAAAAAGGCAGCATCCTTGGTAAAGCAAGGAAAAAGGATGGCTTTATATGTCGTTCGTTTATAAAACAGCGGAGAAGCTGTGTAAAGGCTGCTTCACAAAAAAACAGCAGAGTGCCTTATATGGGCAGGCAGTCAGCTAAAGAAGGGAATCGATAAATATCTATAATCGTAATAAACGAACAAAAAACAGCATACAAGCCGTGGATTAAATAAAGGAAATGGGTTCCTGAACAGTAAAGTAAGTCTCGAATAGCTACACAATAACTATAACAATCGTAATAAACGAACAATAAAACAGTACAGAACCGCGAGGCAAGGAGAAACGACGGCCTTATATGGCGTTCGTTTATAAAGCAGCGGAGAAGCTGTGTGAAGGCAGCTACACAAAAACAGCAGACGCCACACTCTGAATGTATTCCTCGCATCACCGTTATACCCTCTGATCTCCCATTTCAATTCAAATGCCTCAAATTTCCAGTAAGGCTCTGCTTCGCGATGACAATTTTCTGGCACCCCCAGCAACAGCTGCTCGCATCCCAAGGGAGATATATATATATATATATATATATATATATATATATATATATATATATATATATATATATATATATATATATATATATATATAGATAGATAGATAGATAGATAGATATAGATACAGTATATATATATATATATATATAGATAGATGGATAGATAGATATAGATATATATTTATATATTGTGGTCCCCGGCCAGGCTCGCGGCGCCCAGGAGGACCAGAGGAGGGCTTGTGCCTCCTCCAGACCGCGAGGGGGCGTCCGTCCTGGTTATGTTGGGGGCCTCGGGTACAGGGCTTGGAAGCCCAGCCCTGTAGGGACCCGTGGCCACCGTCAGGCGGCGCCCCGATGCCGGTGTAGCCCGTGTGGGACCCGGTCGGGGCTGGAGCCCGGCCGGGAGACCCAGGAGGACCAGAGGAGGGCTTGTGCCTCCTCCAGACCACAAGGGGGTGATCGCCCTGGTTGTATTGGGGGCCACAGGTAGGGGGCTTGGAAGCCCAACCCTGTAGGGGCCCGTGGCCACCGCCAGGTGGCGCCCTGGTGCCTGAGGAACCCTGGAGCCCAGCACTTCCGCCATACCAGGAAGTGCTGGGGGGAAGACGACAGGGGACAACCGGACGGCTTCCGGGTGCGCAGCCGGCACTTCCGCCACACTGGGGTGTGGTCAGGACTGATTGCCGGGAAGCAGCTGGAGCCCATCCGGGTTCCCATTTAAGGGGCCGCCTTCCTCCAGCAAACAGTGGATGTCGGGTGGAAGAGGACAGAGAAAGGGAGAGGATGGGAGGCGGTCGAAAGAGAGGCACAGTGACTGGAAGAGTGTGGCCTGGACTTTGGGGGAATCGGTGCTGGAGGCACTGGGGTTGTGAGTGCACGTAATTTGCGTAAATAGTAGTGTAAATAAACAGTGTGTGGTGGAACTATGTTGTCCGTCTGCCTGTGTCCGGGTCCCAGTCCACAGTGGCGTAGTCGGCAGGATGCTCCGTCTGGTGCAAGACGGGGACCTGCATCTAAAACAAATATTTCTGTGGACGGCCCGGCGCAGCAGCGGACCCCACACACTGGCCGCAGGAGCGGCCCGTGCACAACCCCATATATATATATTGTCAGGGATGCCAGGGGCCATGACCTGGCCGGGACGTCATGAGGGACCGGATGTGGGTCTGCGCCCACCCTGGATCATGTGGGGGTCGCCTTCCTGGTTGCTTTGGGGGCCACGGGTACAGGGCATGGAAGCTCCACCCTGTAGGGGCCCGTGGTCACCACCAGGAGGCGCCCCAATGCCTTGGGGACCTGTTACCCCAGCACTTCCGCCACACCAGGAAGTGCTGGGGGGAAGATTTAGGACAGCGCCCGGAGAGCAGCCGTGAGGACTGCACTTCCGCCACGCTGGGGCGTGGCCAGAGGAGGAATGCCGGGAACACCTGGTGCTAATCTGGGAACCATATAAAAGGGGCCGTCTCCATTCATTCGAGGCTGGAGTCGGGTGGAAGGAGGACGAGGCAAGAGAGGAGAGTGGAGGCGGCCCGAAGAAAGGCATTGTGGCCAGGACTGTGACTTTGGGGTTTGTGTGCACTATTTTGGACTGGGTCTGAGTGACCATTATTGTACATAATAATTGTAAAATAAATGTGTTTGTGGGTGACATGAACATGTCTGCCTGTCTGTGTCCGGGTCAACTTCCACAATATATATATATATATATATGACAGCAACACTCATAACAGTGAAAAAACAATTACATTGACAATCATGTTACGTTATTTTTAAAATGTTTCTTTTTCTTTTTCATAACTTCTTTAACACACTACTTCTCCGCTGCGAAGCACGGGTATTTTGCTAGTTAGAAATAAATAGTAGTCGATAGCTAAAAGTGACTGGAGTGAGAAAAGCACCAAAGGAAAAAAAAAAAACATCTAAAATACAAAAAGCAAGGGCAGAGGTGCTAACTCAGGCCTGAAAAATATTTTATCCAGCATTTATGGAGTTACAGAGTCTCTCCCAATCACAGTCCCGTCATCTTTTCAATTCATTCCTTGAATATTCATGTTTCATGTTCTGAAGAAGATCAACACTAGAATATGTGAAAGTAAAGTTTTAACAAAGCAACGAGTGATATGGAGTCTTTACCACTTTACCAGGCCCTGCCTTTTTTTTTTTTGCATACACACTACAGGCCCACCTTCTCAGTTTGTTCTTCTCTTTTTTTCTTTGGTCAGTACTGAGTCACTAATCTTATCTTTTTACCTTCTCCACCTGAATGATAGAGACATTCACACTGTGTAAGTGAGGACTGATTAACTTGAGATGCTCCTACTTTTCAGTTATTTGTCCTCACTGGTGTGAGCTCCCTCATGAGGTTGTAATCATAGTCTTGCACTCAGTGTCTGTCCAACTTTTACATTGTAGAACTAGAAAACATTAAGGCCGTTTAGCGGTAAACATAAATGTTACAGGAAAAGGTTAGTACATTTGGTTAAGAAAAGGCCAAAAGCTACACCATCATTGAAACTACAACACAACAAAAATCAAAACTCAACTCTGAAAATGCACAAGACTTCATGCTTGACATGACTGGGCTGCTGCAGTGGCTCCTGTGTGAGTAACAGCCTGTTGTGCTCAAGACAGACAATTGTTTGTAAAAAATGATCATATAGAAGAAGAAGAAGATAAGAACAGAAAATGAAACCCTTTAGGTGGATTTACATACTAAAAACCTGAGGGTGTAGCAGGAGTCAGAAACATTAAACAGCACACAAAACACCTGGGGTCTAATGCGGCATAAAACTTGAAAAGTCAAAATCCCACATGATAACTAGGAATCCTTTCCCTAACTAATTGCTAAATTCCTTACTTACTTTTGTTGTTTGTCAAATTATAAGCTTGCGCATCATGTGATGTGCACCACCATCTTAAATAGCATTAATGCAATGCCAATATTGATCCATGTGGCTTGTAACGGGTGTCATTTCCAACAGTAATGTTACCACAACCACCAGCATCCACAAAACAGCAATGATTGCCTTATTATGACAAACAAAACAACACTGCGATTACAAAAAAAATACCAGCAAAATATCTCATAACCACAAGCCAATATAAACCACTGGCTTTTTAAATTTGTTTATGTCTATAAAAAAGCTTCAGTGAGTGGATTCTTATTTTTTAAGATAACAGCTGTAATAATTTACACACAACACGGAAGGAGGTTAGGGGGCAGCCGCCCGTATACTTGAATTTGGCTGCCAAATAACGTAAAAAGTTGTGGTTCAATGATACAGATTTCAGTCCAGAACAAGAACAAAGCAAACAGGCAATCATAGTGGTTTTATAGTGGGAAACAGGAAATGATGCCATCAGACAGGAACCGGAAGTGATGTTCTCAGGGCCGGAAGTGACGTCTTTGGCCCAGAACCGGAACTGATGTAATCTGACCCAAGCGGAATTTCCCATGATCGGTCTGTCAATGAAAAAGATCAAGGGTTAGTGCACTCTGCCATCCCCTTGGTTTGACAAGGAATTACCGTCTTTTGAGCCTTTTAGCTGCCTCCCATGCACATGTGTGTGACGCCACTCTCAGTCCAAGTGTCCACTCTTCTCAGGTAGACCTGTGATTTGGATTCTAAAGCAGCGTTATTTGACGGAGTGGAGTCTCAGCTGGTGCATTTTAACTACAATAATAAATTTTATTTTCATATGAAGTTTTCATATACAGAATTTCTTTATAAGACATCAAAGAAATAGATTAGAAGAAAAGGAAAACATGTTAAACCTTGATAAGAATAATAATGAATAAATGACATAGAAAAAGTACATCAATACACACTTACTCAAAATGGATATATCATTTATAGAAAAGTAGAGTGCTTATATATAGCATTTTTTGTTATATCTTTAAAGATGAATCTGATGATAAGGTCAGATGGCCAGAAAGGACAGAAAATAAATGTAACTTTTTAGAGCGTGCTAATTTTTGCCTCTCACCAGCAGAGGTCAGTGTTCCTTGTTTCAAAGTTTCATTTCTGTCTGCAGCATGACCCTCCTAAATTGTACTTTTTCTGGTTACTAGTGATGGGAAAATGAAGCCTCATGAAGCTTTGAGGCTTTCAGCTTTGAAGCCTCAGCCCCAGTATGAACAGCAACATCTGGTGGTTAACTGAGGTCAAGGCAAGCTCTCAGGAGCGCAAGTGAAGCAGCACTCACTGTTTCAGTCTCATGTCTGCAGTAAAAGGTCAGAAAAGTCTGTGTTCATTTTATTCTGCTTAGGTCCTTGTCCATTTATACTATAATGGAACCTCGGTTTACGACCATAATTCATTCCAAAACTCTGGTCGTAAACTGATTTGGTCGTGAACCAAAGCAATTTCCACCATAGGATTGTATGTAAATACAATTAATCTGTTCCAGACCGTATGAACTGTATGTAAATATATATATTTTTATAAGATTTTTAGGCACAAATATAGTTAATAATACCATAGAATGCACAGCGTAATAGTAAATTAAATGTAAAAACATTGAATAACACTCAGAAAACCTTGAACAACAGAGAAAACTAACACTGCAATAGTTCGTGCTATAGTGATACCAACCGCTGGCTAAAAACACTTTTTTTTAAATGAGTTTTAAGCACAGGGAAAAAAAATGAACATTTGAAAAATCCGTAATTTAATAAACCACCAAGAAAAGTAACTTTGCCACAATTCACGTTATGAACCGATCGCTGTAAGCAGAACTGAAAACAAAAACAAGCCTTTTCTACCTTATGTGTCCAGCCCTCCCTCTCTCGCTCACTCGCTCTCTCTCTCGTGTGTTGTGTGTCTCTTTCGGGAGCCTGGAGCGCCTGTGTGTGTGCCTCTGTCTCGCGCACCTGTGTGTGTGTGTGTCACTCTTGCGTGCCTCTGTGTGTGTGTGTGTCTCTCGTGCGCACCTGTGTGTGTGTGTCACTCTCTCTCTCTCTTGCTCGCTCGCTGCACAGGAAATGCACAGGGAGAGACTGAACATGTGCAAACCGAAAGGGAAACTGGCTTGTTTGTACACCAAGTGTGTGGTCGTGAACCGAGGCAAAAGTTTGGCGAACTTTTTGGTCGTAAACCGATTTGTACGTGTACCGAGACGTTCATGAACCGAGGTTCAACTGTATTTAACTTTTGAACGCCATTTTCCCTTGTTAGTTGCCATCTGTCACCAAAGCTCTCCAAATCTCTCACAACCCAACATTGTTGAATGAGAAAGATGTATTTTATATAGGCAACCTGTTAATTTAGTGCTAAAGCCCTCAAACCAATAAAGTGTGCTATGAAGCACTGATGACGTTCGAAGCTCCAAACGTCACGACTCACGTGACAGCTGTGTTTTTAACACAAGCTCCGACACGGTGATTTGACTTGCTATGCTTCAGATTGATTGATTGACACAAGCTTTGATGCTTTGGTATCATTTTTCTGTCTCTACCGGTTACCAAATATATGCAATCTATGTAAATCTTAATAATTTGTTGATAACCAAAATGTCACAAGTGTCTCAATTTCTAACCATTTATAAGTCCTGTGACACTGAATTTAAAACTTCTGCCCATAAATACAGATAATATTTCCTAACTCGTTAATCATTTTTCTTCTGTTCTTCAGCTGATGTGACCCTTGACCTTGATACTGCGAATCCGAGGCTTATTGTGTCTGAAGCCGGTAAACAAGTGAGACACGTTGACACGTGGCAGTCTATGACTGACAATCCAAAGAGGTTTGACCCCAGTGTTTTTGTCCTGGCCAAAGAAGGATTCACCTCAGGGAGGCACTATTGGGAAGTGGAGGTCGGGGAAAAGACGGACTGGATTGTAGGAGTCGCCAGAGAGTCTGTTGACAGAAAGGGTGACGTAAATCTGAGCCCATATGACGGCTTCTGGACTCTGTGTCTGCTGAAGGAGGAAATGTTTGACTACTTGGCTCTCACTGACCCAGATGTTCACCTTCCCTTGAGAGTCAACCCCTGGACAGTGGGGGTGTTTCTCAATTATGATGAAGGCCAGGTCTCCTTTTACAATGCCAAGACCCATACTCACCTGTACACCTTCAAGGAGTCCTTTAATGAGAAACTCTACCCCTTCTTTTGTCCTTGTGATAATGATGGTGGTAAAAATGCAGACCCTCTGATCATCAGTATTATGCCTAAAGTGAAACTGGGAAGATCAAATGACCTAAAGAAGAACAGCAGCAGGATCAGGAGGTGAAGAATACTGTGGAGTGGGACAAGAAAAGGACTACTTGAAAATCAGGCAAGGGTTTGGAGACAAAAACATCAAAAAAAGAAAAATCCAGTGAATAAAGCTAAAACAATATCCAGAAATACAAGATTAAAAACAAAAGGTCCTTTACCAAAAAATAAACTGTTTAATAAATGTTACCAACTGCAAATCAAGGCTTTTAGTTTTAAGCTTAAAATGTGACTACTGGATGTCAACACGCCACAGCCATGATAAATACTCAGAATACAGTGGCTCTCACAAAAGTAACGGTAAACAAAATGACACCAAAATGACATCAACCAAATAAAAATGAAAATGCAAAACATAATATGTAAATACACAAAATGCATGGAAATAATATTTCTAATTGCCAGAAAACATTTTTAATAAACCAAGTCACTACACACACAATGACCAGTCAGACAGGTGAACGTCTTGTGAAGTCAACCACACTGAGAGTAGAAATGTCACCTGAGCGTCTCTAGTTCTGGGCTCAGAGTGAGAGATCTACTTTATTACAAAGTGAGCAGAAATAAATTGGCAGTTAGGATCTGTGTGACTTGGTGCTTTTCACTTACCATTTTCTAAATTTCCCTGACATTTATTTTATAGAATCACCCGTATTTTAGATTTGGTTTACATAAAGTAAATGAATGTGAATAATCTAGGCAGTTAATAAATGGGGTCCAGCCGTTGTGGGGCATCTGTTGGTGAAGAAAGATTCACAGATCTTGACTTTGCTGACAATGCTGTGATCTTCGTGGAGTCAATGGAGGCTCTGATCTGATCGGGGCTCTCGAGAGACTGAAGAGGAGTCTGAGTGTCTGGGCTTGCGAGTGTCCTGATAAAAAACCAAGAGCCAGGCCTTGCAAAAGGACAAAAGTCCAAATCTTTAGAGTCCTGGTGCTTCCTGTCTTGCTATATGGTTGAGAGACATGGACGCTATCCAGTGACCTGAGACGAAGACTGGACTACTTTGGTACTGTGCCTCTCTGGAAAATCCTTGAGTACCGTTGGTCTGACTTTGTGTTGAATGAGCGGTTGCTCATGGAGTCCCGAATCAGGCACATTACCTGCATTGTGAGGGAATGTCAGTTACGGCACTACAGCCATGTGGCACATTTCCCGAGGGTGATCTGGCTCATAAGATCCTCATTGTTGGGGACCCGAGTGGCTGGACCAGGCCAAGGGGTTGCCCATGTAACACCTGGCTGCAACAGATGAAGGGTCACTTACTGAGGGTGGGACTGGACCGCATGTCTGCCTGGGTTGTTGCCAACTGGGATCCTCAGTTGTTTCGTCGTGTAGTGGGTGTGGCAACACACTGTACCAGTGCATGCTCCCCAACTTGACTTGACTTGACTTAATAAATGGGTCTGAGATTTACTGCTTGAGAATTGATGCAGTCACTTTTTCAACTTGCTTACTAAGTTAGTGGACATTCCAGGTCACCTCACCAATGACAATACTTCTATTATAAAACGTACATCTTTAGGATTTGGATCACACCAGAGTTCCACGAGAAAAAAAACAAGTTGACATGAATTTCAACCTGTGTTTCCAGGACTGTAGGACATTAGTTCTGGTCGCATTGCTACTCCACTGTCCTCAAAACATAACCCACAAAGAGAACATTTTACATGACTGAGTTTAGTGTAATTTACACCTGCTCTGTTCACTTCTGCTTAGCACGTCACAGCTCCGAAGACTTCAGCTTCTACCTGGTCACAATGTCTATGGAGTTGTCTCCAGGTGGGTTTTCTCCTAATATTCGGCTGAAGTCATCTCACTCTAAGTGTGTATGTGAGCGCGTCTGGCAACGTACTGGTGTCACATCCAGATGCGGCTTTGTTCTTGTACCCTTTGTGTCAGGATAGCTGTCAGTAATCATGTTCAGGATAAAGTGCTTAAGAAAATGAATGGCTGAACAAGAATCAAAGAACATTAGAGTTAGGAAACGACGTTAACACATCTCCTGGCCATCTCCTGATCTCAGCGAATGCAAAGGTGAATAATGAGCCACAGGGGTCATTTAAAAACACGGGGAACAAGGCTGATGTCAACAATGGAGAAAGACACTCAGGGAGTCAAAGTCAATGAACGCAGTCATCCCTATAGTACAAAATATAAAGAAGGGACGCTCAGCTTCAGGGGGCTTTTCCAGAATGTGTTGGAAGTGACTTTGTGACACCGTGTTGTGGAGAGAACACTTCCTCGGCAGGATAAAAAATGTGGAATCTTCAAATCTTGTTTAAATTTATACATTTCAGTGTTGACTAAAAGGCCAGAATACAAGTTTTGATTGCTAGTCACGTACCCGTTAAACAAACACGTGCGTACAAAAATGATACATGTTGTTATTGTTTGATTTGAGTCATTTTGTGAGGAGTTTCACGGTTGTACCTGATGTTCTTAATGGTTGCCATCTCATGATTTGCATCTCGCTTTGTGTGATTATCTGAACAAAACAATCATTTGTGTGTTTGTGTGTGTATGTGTCATTCTGAATTAGGGACTTTTGAATTGTTGGTTAGGGTTTGGAACTTTTTTCTGCATTAATTCTTGTTTGGTGTTATTTATTTTTTTCAGAATCATATCTTGTGTTTTAGGACCATTTTTCAGTTGTTCTTTCCTGATCAAACATATAATTTTTTTTGCCTTTTGGCAGCTTTTTCCATCTAAGCAGAATAAATATGGCCGACACCACAGTTGTTAGTACCCCTGAATCGCCTCTCCACTCCTTTACGTCTCTCTGTTTCTTAGGGTTTTTTGTTCAGATATTTATCTGGCATTCATCCCACAGTATTAAAATACATGGCAGTTCTTCATTGATCCAGTTTGGGTGTGAATGTACCAGTGATGGACTGGTGCCCCAGTCGGTACTTGATCCTGCCCAGTGTCCAGCTAGAGACTCCAGTCCTTATTCGTCATATAACGGAATTCAGAAAATGGATAGAATTGTGTTGTGAGAATTCACAAATGTAAAGATGGAGTTGATCCTGCAGCTCTACTTTCATTCTTACAAATTTCCACAGCCATATAATTTTCTGCATGTTGATTTTCATGGATGAATCAACCGACCTTTATTTTACTTTTGCAGATATTTACCTATTATGGACTTTATCTGAAGGGTTATGAATGCACTTTTATTTAAATAATGACATAAAGCTACTCTTTCTATTTACATTATCCTTGTGTTTCTTAGACCGAATGTTTTTGAATACCCATAGTATACAAAGTGACCACTGGGATTTTTTTTAACAGTAAAGGAAAAGAAAATGCTAGATACAGAAACCAAAGAGGAAAGAAGTGTAATTCAGGAAGTGGACGAGAGTCAGAAACCAAATAACCAAGCAGCGCAAAAACAAAAATGAAAATGTAGCAAACCTCAAAGCTGACCGTAGATTCTCAACCCAAACACATTTACATTTACATTTATTTGCTTGGCAGACGTTTTTATCTAAAGCGACTTTGAAGAGAGGTAAACATAATTGAGTAACATTAGCCTGGGGCCTGTTTGTGTAACTAAAGTTGATTGTTGGAAGTGAAAAAATGTAATAAGGAATACATTTACAGTTATAGCTTGGTGAAATAACGGAACAGCGAAAAGAGATTGAATAGTGTTTGAGGATGTCTGGGGGAGAAGAGAGACAAGGCAGTGACTTTAAAATGTTTGAAGCACCACACGAAATGCAGATCATGTGGCACAGGAGCAGCTGAAAGCCAGCAGCTGATCGAGCAAAGAGGAGGTAAAAAAAAAAACAACTGTTATTTGTTAAAGAGGAGTTTCGGAGGAGTGACCATGTCTCCTTGGGGTGCGTTCAGCCCCCCTCTTCACAATGGTGTATAGCGCTTGGCGGGGTGGGGAAGTGGTTGGAGATAGAAGCGAGCACAAGGTAAAGCCCTGTAGTTTATACAGAAACAATAACATCACAATTTGATCAAATAAGGTATAGGGAGTAAATAAACTACAACGACAGGCTGTTTCAATTGATTGAATTACTTCATATTGTTCATATTGTTAAAACTGTGGTGGGTTTGTTCCCTTTTGGAAGTTTTTTTTTAAAATGGACATAGTCACCTTGTTCATTAGCAACAGTCACGTGACTTAGAGCATTCTGTGTGAGGATTATGTGGCATCAAACTTTTGGGGAAAAATCTCCAAATATTGCTGTGCTTCGTGATTTTCTTAGTTTCACTTCTACTTTTGTTTCTGATCTTTTGGTTTGTTTTTTTTACTTCTTCCAGGATTTGTGATTATTTCTCTTTCCTTTTGGCAACCTTCATTTTTTTTCCTCAGTAAGCTAAAAGGATTTGCCATTTGCCTGACTATCTTAATTCTTCTTCACCATCCTCTTTGTATACTCTCCTGTATTTCCTCATTCCCCCGCCAGGTTTCCTTTTCTTCCTTCCTCTGTCCAGATGTCACGCCAAGCACCCTTCTTGCTGTCACCCTTTCCACATCTGTCTCACCTCCTCCCTAAACTCAACTTTGCAGTCTTCCTTTTTCAACTTTCACCATTTGATACTTGGCTCTGCCCTCACTCTCTTCCTCTTCTTGATCTCACACGTCATCCTACTGACCACCATCCTATGCTGCTTAACTACGCTTTCCCCTGCCACCATTTTGCAGTCTTTAATCTCCTTCAGATTGAATCTTCTGCATAGGATGTAATCTACCTGTGTTCATCTTCCTCCAGTCTTGTACGTCACCCTATGTTCCTCCCTCTTCTTAAAATACGTATTCACCACAGCCATGTCCATCTTTTTTGCAAAATCCACTATCATCTGACCTTCTTCATTCCTCTCCTTGACATCATACCTACCCATCACCTCCTCGTCTCCTCTGTTCCCTTCACCAACATGTCCATTGAAATCCACTCCAATCACCACTTTCTATCCCTTGGGTACACTGCTCATCACTTCATCCAACTCACTCCAAAAATCTTCTTTCTCATCCATCGCACACCCAACTTGTGGGGCATATGCACTAACAACATTCATCATCACACCTCCAATTATCAGCTTCATAATCATTACTCTGTCTGACACTCTTTTCACCTCCAAAACACTCTTGACATACTGTTCCTTGAGAATAGCCCCTACCCCATTTCTCCTCCCACCCATACCATGATAGAACAATTTGAATCCTCCTCCAATCCACCTGGCCTTACTCCCCTTCCATTTAGTCTCTTGCACGCACAATATATCAACCTTCCTTCTCTCCATCATATCTGCTAACTCTCTCCCCTTACCAGTCATACTGCCAACATTCAAAGTTCCTACCCTCAGTTCCACTCTCTTTACCTTCCTCCTCTCCTCCTGCCTCCAGCGACATCTCCCCCCTCTTCTTTTCCTTCTTATTCTTCTTCCTTGGCCAACAGTAGACCAATTTCTTCCAGCACCCTGTTGGCTAACAGTACTTGTGGCAGTCGTTGTTAACCTGGGCCTTGACTGATCTGGTATGGAAATTTGTATTGTTGTCCACATATTGATTTGGCAAAATTTTACACTGGATGCCCTTCCTGACGTAACCCTCCCCATTTATCCAGGCTTGGGACCAGCATGAAGAAACACACTGGCTTGTGCATCCCCTGTGGCTGGGTTATCAATGGATGGATTGATGGTCCCTATTCTTCTCTTCTGTTTGGTCTCTTAACCTCCAACTATGAAATGTCAAAGATGTTAACGTCATGTTGATTGAAGACACCAACAAGTGCAGATATGACCATCAACCAGTCAAGAGGAGGTTCCTCCCCTGCAGCCAGTGCTGTCCTCAAAGACTGCCATTCCAGCTTCAGCTAGTGGACGGGGAGATGCACTCATACATATGAAGGTGCCAGAGTGGTTCTTTAGAGAAATGCCATAGGAGAACAATTTTTGGCTCCTAAAAGGACCATCCACTTTATTAAAATAAATGTCTGTAGGTCTGTCTGTATGTTTGACTCTGTCATTCCAAAAGATGGTGCATCACAAACATCAACACAGTTTTTACAAATCCCCTATCAAATGGCATATAACAGAGACATAAGCTTTGCACAATGCACTGCAAACTTTACACTGAGGTCTACACTGATAACTTAGACTTCAACCCATCTTAGGTGGGTATAGCACAGCTACTCCATATTACGGTTTCAAGGAAGAGTTTTGATTTCTTTAGATTTGTAACAAGCTCCACAAATGGATGGTAACTCTTGTGACATGCAATATCACAGGCTAAGTTGAGGTGTTCTTCATCTGGTGGTATTCTACTAAGCAGCCTTTCTGTTTTGTCCACATATTTGGAATCCTTTTCAAAGTCCAAAGAATGTATTTTTATAAGCAAAGAGCCCCTCCCAAAATGAAGTGATAGAGCCAACAAGTAAAATGTGCCATTAAAAAAACCAGTTCAGTAAGAGTGGGTGTACAGAGGGGGGAATGTGCTTTATGGCAGGTGGCTGTTAGCCTCTTCAAATTCTGTAACTTTGTTCAATCAGAAGACGCCCCTGTTTTTTTAGATGGCCACAGAAAGAAGAAGTTAGCCATGGTGTTCTTCTTAAAGTCATCGCTCCTATTCTTCTGCACGGTATCTCCACATGTCACTGCTTTGACAATTATCTGGGCAGCTCCTCGTTTGGATAAAGTCGTTTGTACGTGTCCCATCTTTATCCGTGAATTTTGCCCTGATGCACAGAGCTGACTAAGTGCCTCAATCAGGACGAGATTAAGACCCCCAAGCACCCCAGGGTGTCCGAGTTCAAGAAGCCCCCTCGCTTCATCTCATCACCCACCAGGCACACTTGTCCTCACTAGTCATGAACATCGCATGTGTCGATAATACGTCAGGCACAGGAAGTGAAGCAGACAAGTCCAGAGCTTTACATCGCCTCGCCATCGCCTTCTTTCTCTGATCGTCAGTGTTTTATGATAGTGGAAATCTAACAAAAGAATGGTTCACCGATAAAAGCGCGATAGACAATGAGCGCCGACAAACCCGCTAACTGTTTTTTGACAAATGCGCGCCGACAAAATCGCGAGAGATGCCAAGAGAGTAGGACGCCCTTGCTGCAATTCTTTCTACATATGCAGGGCGCGATCTTAAGGACTATCTGCGTGCCGTGCTGATGGCATGCCGCGTCTCATAATATTGACTTCTAAAATAAACATTATTATGCAGGTTAGGTGGATTGACAATTCTAAATTGGCCCTAGTGTATGCTTGGTGTTTGTGTGTGTCCTGCGGTGGGTTGGCACCCTGCCCAGGATTGGTTCCTGCCTTGTGCCCTGTGTTGGCTGGGATTGGCTCCAGCAGACCCCCGTGACCCTGTATTCGGATTCAGCGGGTTAGAAAATGGATGGATGGATATATGCTTTGAACTAGTAATTCATATTTAATGAAACTTTAGCGATTTTGTCGGCGCGATTTTGACAGCGCGTTTTAATCAGCACTATTTTGTCGGCGCGGATATGTCTATCGCGCAAATGTCGGATCACACAAAAGAATCAATGAGCGCCACATCACATCTGCGGTAAACCAATGACAACCCGCTTAACAAATGTCAACTAACCGTTTTTAAAAGAACTGCAGAGACATGGTGCAAAACGGTGATGTGTATCTGAGTGTTTTAGGGGCACAAGTAAAATAAAAGACCGCCGTTCACTTGGGTTCAGCGTGGCCTCGTTGTCTTCGTCACTGCTGTTCTCGTCCTCGTCCGTGTTGTGGGACCTGGCAGAATGCAGCCGGGAGTGGTGAGGTCAGCGCTGCCTTGTTAGTCTCATCCTCTGTGTTTACGCCTCGTTTCAGTTTATTTTTGGAGGTTGCCTGGTCAGTGGCGTAGCCCGAGTTCGGGGCGGGTGGTGCTTCGATATCTGAATATGTTAACCTATTTAAAGAGAAAATTCAAATGAGGTATAGAGAAAATTTAAGATATATTTTGCAGAAATGTATTCATATATAGAGAAACAACAATAATTTTTCACATATAATTATTTATAAGCATCAACTAGACAAGAATACTGTATAGTATAGACGCACTAATAAGCCGTGTTCTAATTATTACTTTAATATAATTACGCTGCGATAACAAGAACCAGTGTAGTGTACAAGTGATAGGTGGGGAGCAAGAACGCATTCAGATTGATAATGAAACAAAATTATAAATTGTAAATTAGTTGTTCATCTTCCTAGAAATGATTAATAAATATAATAATATTTAAATATATAATATAAAAATAATGTAATATTTATGTTTATTTTTCTTATTGCCTCATAAATTTTATCTGCTGTGTCTGATGCCGTCACAGAAGGACAGTCTGAAAATGATTTCTGAAGAATTTGTGGATAAAAATCAGAGAATTTGACTTTTTTCATTCATAAATGATATTTTTCCGAACCCTGCTGCTTACACATGAATTGTCCCGAGCCTTTTGGCCAATAATGCCACCCCCGAAAATGTGCTGCCGGGGCGGACCACCCCTAGCTACGCCACTGTGTCGGGTGTTGCTTTCAGCGACTTTTTCTTCTAATTTCTATTTTCCTTTTGCTGCACCACTGAATGACCACCCATGTGGACTTTGACAGTTTTGCTCCCTTCTTTTAGCCCCCTTAGGTTTATTTAGAAAGATGTAGAGGGCAAGATGATCCGCTGTGGCAACCCCTAACGGGAGCAGGCGAAAGAAAAAGAAGTCTTAGGTTTATTTATTTTTTCTCTGTTCTTTATTCCTTAACATGCTTACCTAATCTTACTTGTTTTTCTTTTCTACTTTCTCTTTGCCATCTTGTAAAGCACTTTGAGCTACAGGCTGTGAATGAAGATGTGCTCTAGAAATTATTGTATCCTTGCAATAATGAGCCAAAAACAGTGAACAGTAAAATGTTATTATGCATTACAGAAACATGTAAATATGAAAACATCGATATAAATCCAGTAGGAAAGGTCTGTCACGGGTCCACTGCTGGACGGATCTCACACATGTCCTTCATGTGACAGTCACCAAGGCACAATCGTGACAGTGGAGTTGTGTTTCTTTACACTCTTTTCCCTGCGCACGACAAGGCAGAATGTCAGCGCTTGAGCCACACGATCAGCGCACCCTTTGTGTTATCGTAGGCTTCCACAGCACAAGTCTTAGTGACTTCCATGTTTCCCAGATATGAACATTGACAGTTGCTGCCCTCTGAGCTGTGTTTAGGGGCCTTGTGTCTTTCTGTCCTTCCATTTGTTCACAGTCACTTTGTCTTTTTGCATCATGCTGAAATTTCACACAAATTCATCACTTTAACTCTCTGTGTCAGTGTCTGATGATCAATTCACATTGTAGGCAATATCGATTGATTCAGCTGATGGTTCAGATTCAGTTTGTTCTAAAATTGGATTTACACACCATTGTGCTTTGGGTGAAGGCTCCATCCCACTCATGAATATTGATGAGTCAGAATGCATAAGCTATCTCATCCACTAGGTGGCAGCAGAACATTACCTTAAGCTTAATACTGTAAAGCAGATCATCACACGTCACCCTGCACCTGACTCGGGTTTAACTCTGTTTACATGGAGTCACGTCTGGGATTAATGGCAAGGACGTCACAAGCGGTTTCTTTAGGTCTGATGGGACAGGTTGAAAATGGTGAGATGTGTGTTGGGTATTAGCCATTTTTTCTGTTGCATTTTCAAAGGGTCCTTTGTGAGCAGAGACCCCTCCTGAGCCCCCAAATGACCTTGATGGTAGATCTGGTCAAGACTCCAATGCTCAGTGAGGACAGAGCACATCACCAGCCACAGTATAACCACAGAAAGTGACAGACTAAGTGGGCGCAGACCCCAGAGTTCTTAGAAGTGCCCTCTGAGATCTTCAATCACCACCCCACCTGAGCCTCACCGACTGCCAGACTTTGACTGAGAGCACTTCGATCACAGTCTGGATGTCTTAAAGTCAGAATTCATGAAGTGGCCTCTTTAATGGACAGTAATGACAAACTGGGGGATTGCTGAGACCGAGCATTTACTAACAGACCGGGACCATCTGATAGCTCTTAGGTGGGCTGTTAACAAGGGGGCCATTGTGATCATTGGGGTGGCCTGTCCGCTCCTGGTCTGCAGTGACACAATGTGACCAGGCTCTATAGACGAGTCCTTCAAAGGGACAAATGACAGATTGCAGGATAGTGAGGTGAGGAGGAGAACCTGAGTGCGAACCGCACAAGAAACTTGGTGTTATTTACTTTATGTGTGTGTCTCAACTGGTGAAGACCCCAAATCACATAGAATAATAGAAAAGTCAACTTCCCTTTAAAACTTCACCTGTATGGACTGATGTTGTTCTTCAAAGACTAAAATAGGAATATTCTAGTCGAGAGATGATGGGACAGAAGAAAGGAGCAGAGGAAACAAAAGAAGACCAAAGTGACAGGTGACTGCTTACCGTCCTGAAGATGACAGTTTGGGTTAGTAGGGGACGCTCTGCTGTAGAAAGACTCTGTTTAAAGGCAATACATAACGGAAAGAGAGAAGAAAGCCAATTAATCAGACAAAGACCCCTCAACTCAGACAGAAGAGTCCAGCTGAGAAGACCACCAGCAGTGCCTTTCAGAGTGGACAGTAATGTGTAGCACTTTGTAGTGCAGAGCGGCGTGCTGTGAGAGCAGAGGCCCATCTTTTAAAAATAAAATACGTGTTCTGGCACTTTCTATTACTAACTAGCACAAGGAGGTGACGAGATGTCAACTTCACTTTATTATTTATCTTTGCCATTCGCCTTTACTCTCATTTTGTAAAAACATGGTGTATTCATGAGGCAATTTGTAAACTAGAGTATACTGAACTGATTTTTCTTTACTGTAATGTGAATTAGTTATTTTTTTGTCCTTAGGGGTGAGTTGTGTTCTTATTAGTTTCTTCATTTATGATCATGCAAATGATTTGTTGATTATTGATTAATAAAGTTAAATTCAAAACTCTTTATTTTTGGTTTCATTTCGTGCTTATAATACTGGGCACTATAATATACTGAACCTCTTAATGAATATAGCGCTTTTCATACTGGACACTATTATAGAGCATTTTATGACTATCTGGTCTTTCTTTTTTAGCACTTTTCATTCTGGACAGTATAAGAATTAACTTGGTGACAATCATTTCTTTCTTTCTTTCTTTCTTTCTTTCTTTCTTTCTTTCTTTCTTTCTTTCTTTCTTTCTTTCTTTCTTTCTTTCTTTCTTTCTTTCCTTTTATTTTTAGATGGATAGAATAACTAAACATGTACTATGAAGATATTTCAATGTTCCTTAAAAGTGTTGAAGAATCGGCGTTGTAAGCGTACAGATGGCTTAACGTCTATTACAGAGCTGATTGTGTGGTGATTGGGTATTTGGAGAAAGAAAAGTAAGGACAGAAATTGGAGGTTAGTATGTTTGAAAGAGACAGTACTGCTGTACTAAAGCATTTCATCGAAGGTCACGCATGGCGCAGCAAGCATCTGAGACATGAACAATTACTGCGCCACCATGTTCCCATGTTTAATAACATGATTTAACTCCTATCATCATGAGAATTATATCACGTATACATCTCAGTATTTTAATTATTCAGAGAGCTGTAATATTACAAATGTAATGGATTCTGTGTCCTGTCAGAGGAAGAGAAAGCCTGGAAGCAAATAGTGATTCACACACACAGAGCACATAGAAGATCAAATACAAAACAAAGCATTTAACTTGCTACTTTAGTTACGATGGGATTTGAGAAACTAATAAATGAAACAATTTTAAGATGAAGTTTATGATGATCTACTTTAATGACAAAATAAACTACGTGATTAAAGTGGAAATTTCGAGATCAAAGTTGACATTTCGTGCTTCTTTCCCACCGTGCACCTATTTTTTTTTCTCTGTACCCTAATAAGCTTTCATATGACACTCAGCCAGTGGGCTACGACTTGCCTTTTCACGGTGACTTTGATATGTGACAACTTCGAGTTTCTCCGACACGCTATGTCACTCAATTGACTTCCTTTTGTTGTTTATACCACTGTTTAAACCAACAAATAGTAAGCTTTTCCTTGCCTCCACTTGGTATTCACTGAAATTCTTCTATTTCCCCCCATGCTTTTCCCATTGTCTTTTCACAGAAGGCTGATCTTAATGGCTATTTATATTGATTTGCATATTCAAAGAGGCGTAATTCTGGGAGGAGACGGGGAGTGACAGCACGCGTAAGCACGAGCGTTACATTTCACGCTGACTGGGATTTATGTAGCGGAAGAACGTGAAAGTTGGTGAACGCACAGATTCCTGAATCTGGAATTTTTTGTGCGTAAGCACATTTCGGCTTTTGTGCTTACGCCATGTTATAGTGCGAATTCTATGCACGGTGTTATGCATGAGGCCCCTGGTGTTTTTGAGGAAATACTCCACCCAAAAATGATTTTTTTGTATGTTTTTTACCTCATGTACTGTACTTTGTAGTGGTGGCCAAGAATTTTTTTTTAATCACATCCATTCTTAGAGAAAGGACATAAGAGAGAGTCTCAAAAACGACCAACTCTGGGCAAGAGGCAAATGCTGTGGAAAACGTCCATGGAAAAAAAAATAAATAAATAAAAATCTCTCATTACATGTCTACAGAAGTGTATTAGGGCCACGAAGAAGAAAACAAAAATATGGACACAGTGAAGAAAAAAAAGTTGGGAGCAGCTTTCGATTTAGATTTTTAAGTCCACATTCCTTTCCTCATCTGTCTCACCAGCTACGGGTAGACTGTGAAAGAATGAGATTGTGGTTGCAGTTGGAGCCAAGTGAGGAGCTCAATAACATGGGAGGACCTCAGAGTAGATTGGTTGGAATGGTGGTTTGTGCTTGTAGTTAATACGCCCCATTCGTACCTCTCATTGTTCAGGATGAGCTTATTTGGAAGAAAAAAAGTTGGCCAGCCCTCTTTAGTAGACGGTCACAAGGGAAATCACAGTGAATATATTTTGACCAGTTCCGGAGGCTGTTTTTTTGGAAATTTTGTTGAAATACAGTAAAGTATGACTTGCATCCTCACTATTAAAAATGGACGAGTGATTTCCTTTGTTCATCTCAATAGTTCGAGACAAAATAAAGAAATGGGATGCCAGGCAGAAACATCTATACACTGCCTACCAGCCCAAAGCAGAGGTGTTTGAAGTCAGGTAGATTACCGCCAGGACAGGGCTTCATACCAGAGTTGCAGAATCAGAAATCAGATTTAATCCCAGAAATGAGAATCTGAAATGAAGCAATGTGTCTTTAATTATCAGGAAATTCCACACTTCTGGCAATAATCTCTACAAGTGCCTTCAGGACATTGGAAGAATGAAGCTGACATCAGCTTAGCCTCCTTAGCATTACCTTTACCTTTGGAAAATGAGCCAAAAACCCTTGATTTTTTTTCTTCAACAACAAAAAATGCTATTAGTATGTGTAACAGAAACATGTAAATACCAAAACTTCCACATAATCACAGTAGGAGCGGTCTGTCTAGTGTCCACTGCTGCACACGCTTTCACTTGACCTGAGTCACGAAGAATATCCCAGCAACAGTTTAGTGGTAGTGTGTACCACTCCCCGAGATGACACGATTATAACATATGCTGCTCCCATGGAGTGGCAGCAAACAAAAAGAAAAAAAAATGAAGAAATGATCCGGGGCGCGAGCAACCAACACTACTTCTCTACTAGACCACAGAAGTACAGGAGCACACCAGAGAACGCAAAGTTCAGTTACAAAAGAACTGTTATTACTCTGTAAAACGAGACATTGGACACAACAAACAAACCCGGTATACACAGTACTGTGCTGCAGCGCTTCCAACCCCCCACATGAATCACTAAACAAAACAATTAACAACATACACCACTAATCCACAAATGTAAATATTCACAGTTAAACATGATTATTTACAGTCTGTGATGGGAAACGTAATGCTACACAATCCCTGATGCTGGCCCATCAGGTCTTCTCCCAAATGACTTCACCTTATTCATATGAAAAGAAAAATGATTCTTAGAGAAAATAATCTGAGTTCACCCAACTTTTTCCAGTGAGTTGAGTAGCCTTCCCTCTTGTCACTTTGGTGGTGTCTGCTTCTCCTTTGGCTCTGGTGCTCTCTTCTCCTCCTTCACATTTTTCCCAGCCACACATTTACATTTACTGTCGGCTCCTCCCCTTACAACCTGTTTGGCCCTCTGAGTCAGATGCTCCCTTCCCCATGAACCATTGGCTGGCCTTGCCCATTCAACCATTCCATCCTTAACAGGACAAGAGACAGGCCTAAACTGCCAGTGACACCCCCACATATCCATGACAACCATTACAATACCGTGCCATATGCATCAATTTTTCTTTGAAGTAAAATCTCAGGTGAGGTATAGAAAATGTCCACTAGTGTACAGTAACCTTGGTTAGGCAAAGGGTCCCCCAGTGACAGCACAGATGATATAGGATGCCGCACTGACTGTACTGTCAGAGAATTAAACCTGTTTAGTGTGGGTTCCTAATTCTGGTATTTGAAATTCTCAAAGGCCTTAATAAAGGAGATCCAGCCACATGCTTTCAGCTTTAGGGTGAATCACATACTCAAAGACATCAGTGGAAATTAAGGGGAAATGCATTTAAAACTGAAGCCAGGAAGCTTTACTTTATGTAAAGAGTTGTTGGACTCTGGAAAAAACTACTGAGACATGGAGTTGAAGTAGAAACCCTGACAACCTTTAAGAAGAATCAGGATGAGATATGGGGACAGCTTAGCTATTAGCTACACAAAGAGGCTTGACAGACTGAATGGTCTGCTCTCACTTATCAAACTTCTCATGTTCTCAAATGAGCTAACCAAATATATGGAATCATTAGTTTTTCTTCTTGAGATAACACAGAAACTAATACAAGGAAGAAAAGTAAAGAAAAGAAAGCAGACAGAACAAAAATTCAGGGGCATGACCCTTACATAACCATAACAAAAGTAATGGAATTTATCACAGGTCTGGACAGAGCTGTTCACAGTATGATGACTGAAAGCTCCAGGGTGATCAGCTTTATAACCAACTGCAACTCCTTATGTTTCCATAGAAAAGACTTCACAACTATAGATATGCATATGGTTAAATTAATTTCTTTTTGTTTATTGGTGTCCATACAGCTGGGGTTAAACGGGATGTATCATACATTACTTCACTTTTGCTGGTGTGATAGACGGCCAGGATCCCTGCCCCGCCGAGATGCCTGGAGGAAGGAGGAACCGCGAGAGTGGCACTTCTTTTCCCTGGGCACCCGGCCGGTCCTTGATCCCTGGGGGACAGCACTTCCAGGACACCAGGAAGTGCTGACAGGTCAGGGATGGTTTATGCCTGGAGTGCTTCCTGTGCAAGGGCAGCACTTCCGCCACACTGAGGAGTGCTGCCAGAAGTTCATTGTCAGGCACCTGGAGCACATCCGGGGCAAGATAAAAGGGGCCGCCTCACTCCATTCGAGGAGCCGGAGTCGGGTGGAAGAAGGACGGAGCTTGCAGGACAGGAGTGGAAGGCGGCCGAAGGAACCAAGGACTGACTGAACTGTAAATAATAATTGTAAATAGTTGTATAAATAAACATGTGTGTTGTGGACACGGCGTTGTTGTGCCTGTCTGTGGCCGGGCTAATCTCTTACACTGGTGTGAGCAATAATAGCAGCATGTTATGCGTGACAGTTCAGGCCCTCTTAACTGCAGCAGAAGAAACCCTCCAGAGTGTTGTGATGTATCTCTCAAAAAAAGCAAAAGTGGTGTGAGGTCTTCAAAAACAACCTGGGATGTAGGCTTTAATTTCACCAACCCTGTACAGAGGAGGTATGGCAAAAGGTAGCCTGGGTTCTACTTGAATGGGTGACTTTGGCCTACTCTGGGCCAAAATGCACTTCACTATCAAAGTTAACAAATATATTCTGTAATGTCTCAAAATACATTCAAAATGCCCCAATATGCAAGGCATTGCAAGAGCAAGGCTAAAGGAAATCTTAATAAAGGAAGAAATGATAGCACAAAGTTGAGAACGAAAAAAAGAAAATCATTGAAAATCACAATACTGTCAAGAACCATAGAACTCCGCCAGTGCACATTCAAAATGAACTGCCTGGACTTCAATACCCAGCCTGCCTTTATAGGACTAGGGGCGGTACATTAAAAGTGATGGACAGGTGGCCCTGCCTCTTGGGGATCCACCAACGAAATACTGTACAAGAAACATAAGAGAACCTCATATCACATGTAGATACTACATAACAACAGAATTGCTTCTTTTGCCTTTGTTCACTTTTTAATATTTTTCAACACTTTCCATTATTCTTTATATTGTTCATTTATTATTTGTTTAATTATGTATCATTTGCTTGTTTAACTCTATTGTAACATAAGACAGGGGAGGGACACTTGCTTGACCATAACACGGAGGAGTTTGAATCTTTAATACCAGCAGTCCTGGGTCACTGCATCTCTTTTAGAAGAGTAAGAATAAAATTTTAAAGAAGTCTAGTTTTCTTTATTCTTCAAGAACATCAAATTAATTAGATGTGAAGTTTTGACTCAGTTTTGTGTCATATAAATTAGTGACTCTATATCTACACAATAAGGTTTAAGATGCTCCATTTTGATGTTGTTCACTCCTTCTTGTCTCACAGATGCCTTGTCCACATTGTGCAGGTATCTCACAAGATGTCTCCATCTGGTTGGTGTTTTGGTGGATCTTTGTGTGACGGTGAAAGCTCTGCTGATATTTCAATTTAGAAAAATGACAGGTGAGAACCAAAGTGACTGCTGATGATCTCATATTAAGACAGGGTGAAGTTCATTTATTAGCAAATCTCAAAATGATCAGCTGTCCCTAACATTTATTCCTTTTGTTTTTTCATGATCTCAGGGTGTGATTCTAAAGGTGAATCCAAGTGCAACTTTACTGATTTTTTTAAGCCTATTGTACATTACACAACTTCTAGTCTGACGGGGACGACAGACCATTAGAGTTGCTGGACCTTCTCACCTTGATAATATCAGATTACGTGCCTAAGAATCGCAGGGGATGACAAATTACATGGCTTTGTGAAGACTTCTCAAACCATTTTCAAGTTTCCAAGCTCACAGCTCACAGCTCACAGAACAAACTGCCAGTACCGGTGCTTGTATGAAGGCATTCTGTGTATGGTGAGTTCAACTGCAGTGTCATTCCTCTTTTTTGCAGGTCTGTTGTAGTATGAGAATCGTGGGATATGAGACAGACAGCCCTGTGTTCTGTTTACCTGATTAAAAACACAACCATTTCTTCTTTCTTTGGGACCATGTTGTGTGCATTGCAGTTTCAGATGAGTGCTTATTGGTTGTCAACTTGCTCTCTCTCTCTCTCTCTCACACACACACACACACACACACACACACACACACACACACACACACACACACAGGCTTGCACCTATGACTCGGGGTAAATCACAGACTGATCTGAGTCATTGGGCAGGTCAAATACATGCCTGCTGGCCATAGGTACCTGTCATGACTGCCTCCAAGTCTTTAAAATTGTGTAAATGAAGTGTGTCATGTAGTGTGATGAGGGCTTTAGCAACATTGTTAGGGCTGTTGTTACCATATTAAAATTCTGTATTCAAATCTTTATACTCCTCTTCAGTGTGTTTGGATCCACATATTGAGAGATTTTGTTTTTTCTTTACAATGTGTGTGGCATTGATTACCAAACGATGACATGTTCAATGACAATTACAGTAATTACATCACAGTCAACTCTTGGAGTGTTTGGTTTCATTAGATTTTTACACGGTTAACTGGGAAACACATTTTCCATTATAGAATAACTCATGATCCAGCAAATGGACATGGAAACCATATCCTGTGGCTTAGTTCAAAAGCAATAAATATTTGTCCAGCGTTGGTCAATGGAAGCATGAACAACACATTCTGTCCCCTGTCAAAAAGGCTCACCAGTGCTTCTGCTTCCTCAGATGTCTGATGACAACTTGCATTTCTCCATCTCACTAACATCTATAGGTGCACAATAGAGTATGCCCTCCCTGACTGAAACTGCTGCTGAGGGTAGTGAAGATGGCACAGAACATGACTGGCAATATAAGCAATATAGATAAAGGTGAGGAGAGTGAAACCACCTAAAAGGACTAATGTGATTTGATAAAAAGGGTAAATGGCTGGGAAATCAATAAACCTACAAGTTACAAGGAGTCTAGAGATGCAGAATTCTTCCTTCTTCTACTTACAATTCTTCTTCCTTCTTCTTCCTCTTACTGTATCTGAGCAGGGTGGCACACAGGTTAGTGCTGTTGCCAGTGTCCTGCATTGGCCATCTGCAGCAGTTTGAATGACTGGTATCAAAATCTGGCTTGGCTCATTTTTTGATGTCGGGATAGGCTCTGCTCTCCCACAACCCCCTTTTTTTTAGAAAACAGTTTTGATAATGCCATGACATTTTCATTATATTGTCTACTAGCTGTCCCCTGTGGCTCCACCCACTTAGCAGTGAAACAGGACAGTGAGGAGGGCCCCGCCCAGCACCCTAAACCTGACATCACCCTTCCTCCTCCCCTTGGCCCGCAGCCTCTGTCTTGGATTAGCAAGAATATACAGTATTGCTCCTACAAGCGAACTATGATTCTTAGCGCGATGAGAGAAGTTGCAAAATCAACCGGAATGTTTAAGCAAATTATAGAAAAAAACGCGATCTAAATCCGCTAAAGTAGTTCTCTTGTTTGCTAGCTAAGCAGAGGTAAGGTTACACCCCAAGGCTCACACGTGAGTGAGAAGGGTCCCGCTCCCTCCCCTCAGCCTGCTGTGTGTCTCTTGGATTTGCTCAAATAAATTGGTACCACAAGCGAACTATGATAGTTAGTGCAATGAGAGTCGTAAAATCAACTGGAATGTTTAAGCAAGTGTCACACACGCGTGACTAGGGGGCAGCCAAAAGGTCCAATGGAGCGCGAAAACTCACCAGACGGGGATATAAGTTTGCATCAGAAAGACTGGAGAGCAGACTAACCTGATGCGTGAAGTCTCCACTAAAAAATGAGCACAAACAAGGAAAACCTTCCTCATTCCAGCCGCCCCCACATGACACTCCAACCCGGTTGCCCTCTGATGACATCATCTCCGTTCCATCCCATCCACCATTTCACTTCTACTCCAATTTCTGGTCCATCCGCTATGTCTTTACAATGTTTGGACCGAATGTGTATGGTAGTTCTTGCAATCTGTAAAGAAGCTACAATTACTCTGGTTCATCGACAGTATATGGGGACAGTTCCCCAACCCTTAATGTGTCTCTTTGGTCTCTTTCATCACAAAACTTATAGAAAAAACCCAATCTAAATTCATTAAGTAGTTCTCTTGTGAAACGCTGACAGACATGCAGACAGACAGATGTTGAATTTAACATACATACAGTAAAGATGTGAGTAGAATGCATATAATCTACAATTGGAAAGTCCAGCAAATAACAGCTTTGGGAAATAATGGAAATAAGGACAAAACACTTTGCAAAGGTTGAAAATGTCAGAGAATACAATGGATATTCAGTAACTGAAAGAAATGAACATGCTAAATGGAAAAGAATGGGAGCAAAGCACAGAAAAAAAAAAACCAAATGTCTCAAATATGGAAAACATCTAGTGCATCAAGAAAATGAAAATGTGCAAAATAGAAATTTACAAATAAATGCACTGAAATGTTGTTCAAATTCCACTATCAGAAAATGTTGCTGAAATCAAAAGTAAAAAGTTTGAATAGTCAAAAGGGAAGTGCAGCATTTTTTGATGGGTACCACAATATGGCAGAACACCAGCATTCCCCCTCCCTGGCCTGATCTTGTTCTATGTGTAGATTCCCAGGACACAGAAGAGTCGTGAGTGGAGCTCAACTGGTTCTCATTAAACCTCACTTTGTCTTTCCAGTTCATTCTCTTTGTCTGATGTCACCGCCTTACCTTCTTGTGGACACTCAGACCCTTTCACACTCAACTTTTTCTTTTCAAACCCTCATACTACACTTGACAATCTTGTACACTGGACTGGAGATGTGGATTGCTTTGGTCAAACTGTTAACGTCACAATTTACTCACTATTTACCCACTTCCTCTTTTACAGACATGGCACAACGTGCCACTAATGCAGATAGGTGATGCTGTGGACTGAGATCCAGGACAGTTGGTCTTCAGTTTGTTGGACTCAATGAGTTTTGATTTTTCTTCTTCGGAATGGAAGACAATCTGTAGATTCTGCATTGTTCAGGTGAATTTTAGAAACAATAGTGCATGCTTTGAGAACAAGTGACAAAAATAATAAAAATGTTTTTGTTTGCCAAACAGAAAATTCATGCTCACAATTTAATTACATTCATGTAATTCCTCATATAGTTAACAAAATCACATAATGGTATCTGAAATGAAAATAATGTTCCAACAACTGCTTAAAACAGGCAGCATACAGAAAAATCAACGCTCTTTTCAAATGCAAACATCTGATACTTTTTTAGCACCAGCAACCATTTAGTCTTCATGTAAATAACTAAAAAATCAATTAACACAACATTTAATAAACAGAAATGTTTACTAGGGCTACACCATATCCTGCCTATCATCTGCATTAGGCCACAGATTTTCTTCTACATTACAACTAATATCATCCCTTGCCAGAAACCTTGGCTAATAAAGCTTTGTGGGACGAATCAAAGTTTGGCATGCCTCTGTCATGACTACATCCTTGGCTTCTATGTGTGTGACCTGAACATGTGGATTACGGGCATGAACCATCCACCCACATGCTGAAAAACTCAAACGCACTGGGGACTGCTATACTATGGTGAGATCTCATATTGTCTCATTTGATGACAAAGTTGTCCAGCTGATGCCCATTCATTGCTTCTCCCACCATTTATTCCTCTGGAAGACCATCAAAGATCACCAGGAAATTAGCTGCAACTACAGCATGATGATGTATTTTAAGCTAGTGTTGCACACATTGTGATGTTTCTACCACACTGTCCTGGGACTCCTATTGTTGCTCTGTGACAAATCAAAATTCGACCACGTCTCCTTTTCTAGGTCAGGTTTAAAATCTACTTCATCCTCAACAATCTAATCATACTGGGCAGCATTAACCTCCATTTCCAAAAAAAAAAGGTTTATAATACATGCAGTTCAGTACAGTAAAACCTTGTCACTATGTAGGAATGCAATACAGCTTTCTGAATACTAGAGAGAATTGTGGCGTATATCCAGTAGTGCATGACAACAACTAAATGAATGCAGTAAGTAGACTGTGCAGAAAGTCTAGCACTCTGTGATGTGACTTCATGAAGTACAGGCATACCTGAACATACTGGCACCACAGCTCTTTCTCTTGGGCACTGGATGGTACCTTATAGACCAGCACCATATGTCCTATACTGAAAATACGGCTCACTTCCGCTTGACATGTGCAAAACTGATACTGCCTATAGACGTGCACAGCTGATGTCGATCATGCAGCTGATTCCCATATCGTTTGTTCTAGTACAATATTTGGCGGACAACGAGGTCTGCAAGCATTCATAATAGCTTCTATAAACTTACCGTTTTCAATTAAATTGCTGACAACCTGCCTTGCTGTGTTATTATCCATTGCAAAATACAAAACAGTATCAATTCTGACTGTAAGAGCCATTTTCCTAGTTCTATAAGATTCATGAATATTTTACTAGATGACAAATCATAGTATATGGGAGGTTCCTATAACCCCCGTAAATAGAATTGTACTGGTATATTCTTGCCATTTCTAAGAGCTTTGAGTAAACAATATTCTTCAGTTAGTGACAGCCTTGCCTTGAGTAAGGTGTGGAAGGCATAAGGTTTTAAACTGTGCCAACCGGCCTACGGGCCTTTTGAGTATGAAGTGACTCGTAAAACAGCACTTATTTAAGTGTTGAACCGTATGCTTAAGGCATGCAGAAGAATAAATTTAGAACCTTTAAGTATAGAAAGAAGAAGTAAAGAACTTTTAAGTATAGAAATAACTAAAGTTTCTCAAGAAAAGCTAAGTTTATAGAAGATACACGTTTTTCATTTTTTTGCCTTTTATTCTATGTGTGTAACTGTTTTTTCTTTTATTCTTGTGAGGATTATTTGCTTTTAACTTTCACTAAATATTTTAAAAATTAACTTTTGGACTTTGAGATTTCTTTAGACACGCATTTTACCCGTGCCTGACTTCGTCTTACGCTCCCATGGCTACACTGACAAATTTTACATTATTGGATAACGCTTGTGAAAATGAACAGACTCGACACACTTAAAAAGGTCTGGGGCAGCCACCCATGTAATATTCCTGGCTGCAAAAGGGTTTTTGAATAGCACAGAGATGCTCACAATACAGTCCAAAGCTGAATTGGTGAGGGTTTGCAAAGATGGTGGCTTTAAGGGATCACACCAAAAGTGATGTAGGGGAACCAGAAGTGATGTTCTTCCGATGTCAGTCTGTGCACCAGAAGTGACGTTCTTCTGTGCGCTGGAACTGGAAGTGATGTCATGCTGAGTGCCGGAAGCAACGTCATCAGCTCTGAATCAAACAGGTTTTCCCTTGGCTGGTCTGTAGAGATAACAGGAGATGGTTTAGTGCACCCCACCACCCCCTGGCCTGGCATGGAATTACCTTTGCTTGGTCCATACAACGTCCTCCTACTCGCACATGTGTGACACACTCCTTAAAATCTTTGACAAAAATCCTCAATTTGAGTCAATCAGTGTCATGTGGTTATGTCCCATAATGTGCCAATACAAAAAGTACATTTAAACATTTCAAACTGAGAAGTACATGCATGTCTTTGAAAAGAGTAGCTAAACAATATTTTTAAAGTATTTTTCGAACAACTTTTGGATAACTAGTTCATTTTACTATATTAGAACCAAATTGAGTTTCCTAGGAATGTGCCTAGTCGTTTCACTCCACATATTCAGACTATGAGTTTATATATTCAGAAATTACTTTATAAGTATATTCAAATGCTGACTTTTTATATTCAGGAATAACTTTATATATTACAAATTTGACCCCATAATATGTATGCATACAGTATAGAGCAGCATTTCTCAATCTTTTTGCCCTTGTGGAACCCTTGAAATAATATACATTTTTTAGGGATCTCCTAATAATTATATCATTATTAGTATTTTTTTATTATATAAATTTAAAGATCATTGGGGGGCTCCGCCTCCTGCTCACTTCGCTCGCCCACCCCCATGTTTGGTTTACCGGATATACAATTTAAAGAGATTGTTATTTTCATGGGAATTGTTACATATGCATTATTTCCACTTTTACTTTAAAACTTTTGTAAAAAAAAATACTTGTCCTTTATTTCCGGCCCCGGGCGTGGTTACATCTTTCTTGCAGGACGTATAACGCTGCTCGTGTTGTGAAGATGGGGGGGCTAGCGGCTAAATGCACGCTAAGGAGTTGCCGTCGGATCATCTACTGTCTTTCTGCTGCTGCTGCTGGCGAGCTGTGTGTTCTTTTTGTCACGCTGCACGTTGATTATTTCAAAGCCTGTACAGCAACTGTCCTTTTGCCACTTCGTGTCTCTGCTGCTTGTGTTGTGAAGGGGGGGCTGAACGCATGCTAAGGAGTCACAGTGGAATCATCTGCTGGCTGATTCTGTAGATCAAGAGGTGGATTGGACTTATGGATAGGATGCCGACTTGGCATCTTCCACAAAAGTGCTCTTCAAGGCAGGGCCTACTAGGAGAACACTGAAAGGCGTAGACGCTGGACACACTGGTGGGATTAAACCTTTGACTGGCCTGGGAGCCAAGAAGAGCTGCAAGAAGCTCTTGTGGATTGGGAGGCCGGATCAAAATAGCTCAGCGTGTTTGTACTGCAACTGGGAACAGCAGAATAAAAGTGAAGAGAATGAATGAGTGAATTTTTGGCAATTTTGTTTTATTCAGAGGCATTTGCTCTAAGACTATAAGGGAAGCTCTGCCAACTTGAAAATGTCATGAAAATACAGGTATGCATTGTTGTATATGCATTGTTGTATTTCCATTGTCATTACAAAGATCATGTTAGAACATTTTCAGCTTCATGACTTGTTCATTCAGAATCAGCAATAATTTATTGCAGGTCGCCTAACAGGATTTATTTTCTGATACATTCCTGTGGCAGCGCGATCCATTAAAACTCATTGAAGTGCAGCTTCCCTGGACTTTAATGGCACTTCAGAATATGCTTTGTTTTCAGTGCAGTAAAGTTAGATGTTTACTGGACAAATGCTTGAAAACATAATTTACAGGGAAGCTCAGCGTCTCTGGATGTAAATGGGGCAGTGGGCTGGTAAGACGCTAGGCTCCTGGATGATGCTTGGAGGAACTGTCAAAGGGGCTGGACATCTTTTCGATTGAGAGCATTTTGGCGTCAGAGCATTTTTGACCATTTTTGGCAAGTGAAGCTGCTGCTTGTCGTCTGTTATTTGCTAGTGATATAGCTCACTGTTCTCATTTGTACATATCCTACTGCAAATAAAAACATAAATATGGCATTCTTGAGTTTTCCCTTTGTTTCAGTTTAATAAAGTTCATTTGTTTATTTCATACTAGATCACAACGGAGGCAACTAGCCAGCCAGCTAGCTAACTGTGCATAATGGCAGACAGTGCTAATATTGTTGAAGCCACTTGATAGCCTTCCTTACAAGTAGAGACTCAGAATTAAACAGAGGGGCAGATCAACACCCAAGACTGATTTGTCTCAAAAGTCAGGGAAAAATAACAAGACTTTTCAACTCTCCTGGTATGCCAAGGTGATCTGGCTGACTGGAAGTGCTATGTACTGTTGGCTATGACACTTAATGAAGCCATCTCAGGTTGTTTGGTCAAGTTCAAACTGCCCATTTTTGCATTGTTAGTAGATGAGACAACTGACATTTCATGTCAAACACAAATGTCTGTTATAGCTCAATATGTCGATACTGCTGGTTAAATTCAGGAGTGATTTGTTGGATTTTTTTGTGGTTTCAGGAGGGTGAGATGCCCAGTCTGCCTTTGATGTTTTAAATGAAAACACACAGAGCTACAATTACAAAGAAAAACTTGTGGCTCAGACCTGTGATGGGGCTGCTGTCATGGCATCTTCTCTGACTGAACTTCAGGCTGAAGTTAAAGCAATGGACCTCAAAGCAATGCTTGTACTCTGCTATGCACACAGACTGAACCTGCTGTTGTCTCAGGGGGCAAAATGTTTGTCTGAATGCAGAATGTTTCTTCTTTGTATCTTTGTTACACTTTTTATTCTCAATCTACCAAGTGGAGGTCTTTTCTCAAGTCTGCAGGGTGCTAAAAGTTACCCACAGATGCTCCTACTCGGTGGTACTTTACATCACGAATAATGAGCACTGTGGCGAACAACTATGATGGGATCCTGCAGACATTTGAAAAGATTATCAAGGATGAGACCATAGTAGATGAGGACACACTCAACGCTGCCAAAGACTTCTTAAGGACATTGGAGGATTTTGAGTTTGTTTTCATGTTGAACACATATGGACAAATCTTCTCAGAAACTGATGGGGTCCTTGACATTGTGCAGCAGAGGTCTATGGATGGTCTTTACTGCAAGCAAAGAATTGAAAGTCTCCTTGCTTTTGCAAAAAAGAAGAGGTCAGAGGAGGCTTTCAAAGCTGTTTATGCAAAAGCAACAAGTCTCATGTCAGACACTCAAAATGAGCCTAGGCCTAAGCGTCGGATTCTGACACAACTGCAGGATAACCAGGAGTGTTACAGAAATCTGTACATAGCCATCCTAGACAATCTTACGCAGCAGATTTCACAGCGCTTTTCAAATTTGGAAAGTTTGCGCTTACTAGAATTAATCAATCCTGGGAAATTTGATGAAGTGAGATTTTCCTGAGGAGTCACTCAAAAGCGTCCTGAAAAGTTATGGCTATTTCTTTGATTTAGGGAGACTGAAATCTTAACTCCAAGAATCATATTCTGATTGCAACTTGCAGGGCAACAGGGGTAAGTTGTCTGATGTCTTGTGTTTTGTAAAGACACGGAGTTGGACAGTGCAGTGCCTCAGCTGCACAAGCAATTGTCTTTAGTGGCAACAATTGGAGCTACAACAGAAGGTGCAGAGAGGAGCATCTCCTGCTTAAAACTAGTCACGCCGTAAAGCCGCAACACAATTGGCCAAAACCATTTAAGCAATTTGCTCTTCTGGCCATTGGTGAGGAAACTGATCAAGTCTCTGGAAAAGACTCCTAGTTGGTATGACAGGGTCACAAGACCATTTTCTACAAAAAGAAAGAAGGGCAGAATTTACAAGTGAATAACATGATGCAATAATTGACTCATTGTATTATGTAGGCCTGAATCAGATGTAGGAAGAGTAACATTTCGACAATCAGAAATGACTGATGTTCTGATGATTTCTATACAGTATATGCCCTGGGTCTTCTGAGTAGTGAGAGGTCATCTTGTTTGTGAGTCAGCTATAAGATTTCCTTTCTGTCAGATAAAAGCTCTTAACAAGTGAAAATACATATGTTTAAGGTTTTGAAAGTTTTTTCGATTTTTCACGTTTTATGATTTTATTTTTTTACATTATCTGCAGATTTATTTGTCTAGTAACCTTACTGACAATATCTTTACTGATACTGATTTTGCACTGGCTTCTTGGAAGAGCATTTAGATACCTTGGGTTAAAAAAACACAAAAAACAAAATAGTTTTGATTTTTAATTATAAATTAAAACCTAGGAAAAAATAAGGAAGATTGCAAGGTAAGTCACTGAAAAATTAAAACTAATGAAGAATAAACACCAGCACACTTTACAAGCATTTAAGCTTTTGGTCGTCTTTATGTGTGTAAAATGTCTATTGATCAGTACAATTGACAAATTGATAAACAGCACCCTCTAAAGGGCCTTGAAGCATACTTTTATGATTGTCTTTCCTCACACCAGTCTTTTAGGGAACACCTTAAACATCATCTAATGTCTTTCCTAAGTGACATTTTGCTAACTTGTCTGTGATGGCATCACGTAAGCCACCTGTAAACACAGCGACTAAGGTGATGTCCACCTACACAGAGTCTGCCGCTAACAGTTTCCAAGAAACAGTGAACTCACCAATGTGCTTTGTGTTCTGTTTTAATTTCAATAACTTACTTAGAATTTGTTGTGCAAATTCTGTCTGGCTGATCAAATGCATGTGTAAACTACTTAAAAAGGTTATGTAGAATAGGGTGAATGGACGTTTATTCAAAGACAGATTCGATATCCAATCGAGCATCTTATCAGATTAAAGAGATGTAATAAAATGACTTTGACCCAATCATCAGCATAACTGCATGGATTCTGATTAAAAATTCACTTGCAATGATTTAAATAACCACTAAACTTAATTATGTCAGTGAAAAATCATTCAGAGTGAGGAATAGGTGGTTCAATAGCACTTGAGCTTGATGGGTGGGAAGCAGTCTATTCTGCTTGCTTTTAGGATTGCCATCTTGTTTATTAAATGCTGTGGTTCATTTTATTGCCGCTTGTTTTGTTCTTAAGCAATTTATTTCAGTAACAAAATTTATCATCTTGTGGACACTCATCCTCCCTTGGTATGTTATGAGACAAAATATGTCTTGTGGAACGGGACCCGGACACAGACAGACGGACAACGGTTTTGCACCCAACACACTCATTTATTTACAATATATTTACAATTATTGTAGTGCACAACCCAGTGTCTCCAGCACCGATCCCCCAAAGTCCAGGCCTCACAGTCTCTAGTGCCTTTCTTCTGGCCACCTCCACTCCGAGCTCCGAGCTCCGTCCTCTTCCACCCGACTGTCGCTCCTGAATGAAGGGAAGCGGCCCCTTATATACAAGCCTGGATGGGCTCCAGCTGCTTCCCGGCAATCCTCCGCAGACACACACCTGTGTGGCGGAAGTGCCGGCTGCACACCCGGAAGCCCTTCGGGTGTCCCCAGTCTTCTTCCCCCCAGCACTTCCTGTTGTGGAGGAAGTGCTGAGGTCCAGGGTTCTTCAGGCACTGGGGTGCTCCCTGGCGGTGGTCATGGGCCCCTACAGGGTTGGGCTTCCAAGCCCTCTACCCATGGCCCCCAATATAACCAGGGCGGTCACCCCCTCGTGGTCTGGAGAAGACACAAGCCCTCCTCCGGTCCTCCTGGGAGTCCTGGCTGGGTACCAATCCCAGCCGTTCGCCACAGTCTCTAACAATTATCAGGAGTGTCAAAAGTCCAACAGATGAATCACAAAATGAAGACAAGCTCCGAGAAAGCAAAAAGTCAAAACCAAGAGATCAAAAATTGCAAGGCCACAAGGAATCAAAGGGCAAACTGATAATTAGGAGTTGAACGCAAACAAAAATCTAAAACCAGAACACAATCCTAACACTAGTGCTTACTTGAAAAATAAGCTTACTAACATGAAAGACTCTTGAGGCCATTTTTATCCACTGAGGGATAACACAGAGTGTGAAAATATCTATATTGCCACTACTATTATGTGGTGTTTTTCTAGTTTTAAGTTATTTCTTAGTTTTAGTTTGTTTTCAATTTTTCAGTCTTTTTTTTATTTTTTACCACACCAAAAATGTCCATAAAGACATTGTTTTTCAAATCTGAAATCACAGTTTTCTTGAGTTGTCAATTGTATTTCATTTTGTGTTGCCCCTCTCAATTTAATGTGTACTATTTTTCTGCATGTGACAGAATTTATCAAGATAATGTGACAGTTCAAGGCTTCCAGTGTAATCCAAAAAATGCAAAAATTCAAGTAGGCAGGCATTTATATTTACATATTTGACTAATACCTTCATCTAAGGTGACTTACAGCATTTTTAGCTGGGGACAGCGTAGCTATAAGATAAACAAAGAAGCTTGATGAACAGAATGGCCTCTCATGTATCAAATTTCCTAAGTTCTGACTGCCACCATTTCTTTTGTTTTTCCAATTGAAACACAGGCAGGTGAAGTGACTGGTCATAGTTACACAACATTAGTGGCAGGATTCCACAAACTTTAGGCAAATTAAGTTATTTAATTTTAAAAACACTTAGATTTTTATTTTTGTGATTGCCTTTGTGAGCCGTAAGATCAACGCACATACACAGTATACTATTTTATACTTATTTTTTGGGATATGCTGATGCAAGTTATGTCATCTACCATTTATAAACTAGCAGAGTTTATTTTTTCTCAGGGAAATCTTACTTTGATTATTTTTTTAAATACTGTTGAAGTCACCACTTGAACTGAGTTAATAACAGTAATAAAAAGAAACAGAGATGAACATTTTTTATGTGTATAATGCATTTCTACATTTATATCAAATACCGAACATCTGTTATAGCAATATGTGAAATCTGGGGAGCTCCCTGTGAGCCTGTACTGGGTTGATATAACTTAACATCAGCACAGTTAGGGATAAACAGATTTTGATAACGGAGAGTGATTAATAACATATTTCTAGTATTCATCTGTAAAATGTGCAGTCTTTTGCACTTATGCACAATCAGCCAATGTACACATCCAAAGGACATGCAAACTCCATACGGAGCAGGATAGAAATCGAACCTGATCTCATGTTGCTCTGTGACAGGAACTCACTTTGAGTCACCACACTTCTCACATTAAAGCAACAGTACTAAATAACCTGATTTAAACTAAATTTACATGTATAACGTCAGCTCTATTGACAGCAGTGATTGCAAGATACACGTCTGCTTTATCTGTCACTGTGAAGACTGAGCCAGTAGGCAAGTAATATTTTTGCAGAATAAGGCAATTATTGCTACTGAGCTCCGCACAGTTAAAAATTCAGGCATCTTTTTTATTCTATCAATTTACTCTTAATTGATAGCTATATATTACTATGTAATATAATAATAATAAACAACACAAACACAATCCTCTGAACATATACACATATACAAACACAAAAAAACTGCACTATGTCTTGAGCTAGGCTCAATATAGGTGATAGATAGCCTTGTGACTACCTTAAAAATACTTCACTAATAATTGTATTCATTTTTTGTTATTTATGTATATTTAGAGAATTTAAGATATCAAAATCTGACTTAATTTTTTTTTTTTTGCAAATAACAAAGCTAGTAAGCAAATACTTAGCCATGACTTTTCATAAATTGGAAGTGCAGGTCATTGATGCTGTTTGCTGAATTCCCTACCTCTATTGGCGTACTAAAATAGCAATGTTTTGGTTATTTTTTTCTTTTTTTATCAGTTTAAATACTCATCAAAGTTGAAGCCAGGGTGGCTATTCAAGCTTAATAAATTTGGTAAAAGAACAGTTTGCATATTTTTAGCACCTTCTCCCTGAAGTTTATTAAAAGCTTTCTCTTGCTGACAACTAGCAGGACATTCGTGACTGGTAATTGTGGCCAATGAAATCCACAGAATTAGTCCCTGGCAAGTGAGAAGACTTTGGTATTCGCTCTTATTTCTGACTGACAGCTGATAATACCCAATACAATCCCCAGAATACTGCAGCTAATCATAAGACTCTGACTGCTGCACACTAACACAAATCAATATTCTGTTCTAAACTAAAATTATGACCATGCAGTTTTAATGAGTATGCCCACGACTGAGCACAAAAATCACAAAAAAAACAAGTTTTGTTTTCATTCTCTTATTTTCATTTAGTTCTACTTTTCAGACATTCTTTTATTTTTAATTTAGTTTTAGTTAACAGATTTATTTTTCATTAACAACTTGTTTACTTTTAGTTTTCATTAATGCATAGAACACTGTCATGACATCATCATCATGAAAGAGATTGTGCTAAGAGTTCCATATGGTGTCATCTAAGCAAAGAAAAACCCGATGACAAACAGTAATTTTGTTAATTGAATTCCATTTATTGAAATGGAATCTACCTATATAAAAACCCCAAAATAGACATACATACATACTACATATAGTATACTTTGGTTACTTACTTGGAAAATTCCAGTACATTAGTAAAACATAATCTCCCCATCTAAAACCATGTTAACTAAATCCTAATCCCCCTCATTCTGAAATGTGATGCTTCATATTTTCTTTAATAACTGATTCCATCAATTTACACACAATCCATTTTAAGCTTAATCGCCTTGAATTACTTGGATCTCTACTGACTGCACAGGGAGGCAGAAGATATAATTATGAGGGACTTTCAAAAGGTTTTGCACTTTTTTAAAACTCTGTTTATTAAGACTTTCAAAAACAAATGACATCACTTTTCTACATAGTCACCTTCCATTTGCGATGCAATTTTCCCAGTCACATGACACTCTCAGACAAAACCAATTGCTACATCTCCCGCCTTCACCGTTTCCAATGAAAATGTAAAAGTGCGGAAACTTTTTGGACGTCCCTCATAGAAATTGGAATCAAAAGTTAGGGTGAACTTGCAAAGCAAGCTAAGGTCAAAACTGGGCAGTCAGGAATCTAGATAACAAAACCCAGGACATGTAACAGGAATCGCAGTAAAAGAATAAAAGTACACATAACTGGATCGAAAACGAGCAATGTAAATGATAACACTTCAGTTTAGGTACTGCAAAAATGCATCTGTTTCTCATTTACTTTAATGTAACAAGACTGTAACAAAGGCTCCTTTGGGTGTTCATATCACTTATAACACATCAGCAAAGTGGTATTCATCTCTCAAATGTGACCGACTAATAAAACTTCACTTTAGCGTGGTCAGAGGTGGCCTGATGGAGACACGGTTCTCTTGATATTTCATATTTAATATCAAACCTATGAATCCTTTATATTAACAAGTCATTTTACAATCATGTCAATATGCCACACTGCACAGAGATGAATATCTTGTTTTATATGTCTTATAAATTAATGTGTTACTTCTGTCCCTGTAATCAGTTTGTAACCAAAAAGCTTTTAAATAAATCATCAAGTATTTCTTTGAACATCCACAAACTCGGACAAACCTGGAAGTATCCGACACTGATCTTTACACCTTTAAGTCTATGATGTCACACGTCGCACACGTCTACTTGGCAACAAAGACATCAAGGATCATAAAATGACAGTGTCCACGATCAAAACAAAATGTTGCAGAAGAATAACATAATGAAAAACACGCCTATTCAAAAAATGACCACAATGACTAGATCCCTTGACCTCTAAAACCCGTAACACAAGGTTTTATATTTTTAGAGGACAAGGAAATATTATAAAGAATTAAAAAGAAAAGCCTGATCACCTCTTTTATATCATGAGATGCGTTTTGGTAATTTCCATTTACAGAAATTTTTGGTTGGATTATTAATATTACTTTTCGATAGAATTACATTTTCCAAAGATCAATCAATCAATCAACATTTATTTATATAGCACATATTCATACAAAAAAATGTAGCTCAAAGTGCTTTACAAAATGAATAGAAAAATAGAAGACACAATAAAAAATAAACAGAAGTCAACATTAATTAACATAGAATAAGTAAGGTCCGATGGCCAGGGTGGACAGAAAAAACAAAAAAACTCCAGACGGCTGGAGAAAAAATAGAATCTGTAGGGATTCCAGACCCGAGACCACCCAGTCCCCTCTGGGCAATCTACCTAACATAAGTCAAACAGTCCTCTTTGTATTTAGGGTTTTCATGGAAGGACCTGATGATGATGGTCATGTAGACTTCTGGCTTTCAGTCCATCAATGTTGGAGCATCATGATGCTTTGAGTAGGTGGTGGTGGCGCAGGCTGCCACCACAAAGAAACCGGAAAAAGAAACAGAAGAGACAGTAGGGGTCAGTACGGATTTTAGAGCCACTATGAATAGTTATTATGAAGAATTGAACATACAGAGTATCAGTATGAAGTTAAAGTGAAGTTATAAAAAGGCCATATTAAAGTAATGTGTTTTCAGCAGTGTTTTAAAGTGCTCTACTGTATTTTCCTGGCGAATTCCTATTGGCAGGCTATTCCAGATTTTAGGTGCATAGCAGCAGAAGGCCGCCTCATCACTTCTTTTAAGTTTAGCTTTTGGAATTATAAGGAGACACTCATATGAAGATCTGAGGTTATGATTTGGAATATAAAGTGTCAGGCATTCCGATATATAAGATGGAGCGAGATTATTTAAGGCTTTATAAACCATAAGCAGAATTTTAAAGTCAATCCTGAATGACACAGGCAACCAGTGTAGTGACATCAAAACTGGAGAAATGTGTTCGGATTTTCTTTTCCCAGTTAGGATTCTAGCAGCTGCATTATGCAAAGATGAATAATTAACACTGCATATGTTAGATACACAATTATCATTTTCTGTCTTAACATTATAATTTGTAAGATTGTTATTAATTTATTATAAGCTCACATGAATGTGTTACGTGAAAATTCTGTTTTACAATATGCCCTTGTTTTTAAAGAATTTCCACTTATGATACTGTCAGAGGTGGCTGGGGTGGCGACCCGGCCGAGACGCCCAGGATGACCGGAGGAGGGCTTGTGCCTTCCCCAGACCATCTGGGGGCGACCGCCCTAGTTCCGTTGGGGGCCACGGGTACAGGGCTTTGAAGCTCCACCTTGTAGGGGCCCGTGGTCACTGCCAGGGGGTGCCCCCATGCCTTTGGAGCCCTGGACCTCGGCACTTCCGCCACACCCAGAAGGGCCGGGGGGAAGAAGACTGCGGACACCTGGAGTGCTTCTGGGTACGCAGCCGACACTTCCGCCACACGGGGGCGTCGGTGGGAGATTGCTGGGAAGCACCTGGAGCACATCCGGGTGTGTATAAAAGGGGCCGCCTCCCTTCATACGATGGCGAGATTCAGGAACGGAGTGGACTGAGCTTGCTGGAGGAGGCAAGGAGGTGGCCTGAAGAAAGGCATTGTGTGGCCAGGACTTTGGGGACTAGTGGGGGTTTTCTGGTGCACTGAACTGTATATCGTGTAAATAAACGTGTGGTGGGTAAAATGAACGTGTCCGCCTGTCTGTGTCCGGGCCAGTCGCCACAATCCTTACTGTTAAAAAGGTTATTTTAATGAAACAGTTTTGACTCTCATAATAACAGAAAAAATGAACATCTATCAGATCAATGAGTGCTTTGTACTGTCACTTTAAGTTTCAGGTAAGTTTCTGTTGGCCGGTTGCCATGTTAAAGCAAAAGCAAAACTGTTCAGTGAAGGGAGCCTCAAATGCGCTCTCTGTGAAGTTTAGGTGTTTAATTTAGTTTGTCTTTGTAGACAAACTTGATATCTTACTCTGAAACAGGATCAGAGATAATAAAGATGATAAGCAGATCAATTAGGAGGAGGAATAAATCCTCATAATGTGAAATATCTGACTGCAGGATGTGGAGACAGGAAGGAAGGGCAGGTAAGTTAAGATCTCACTGATAAACCCTGCTTCAAGTTGAATGTTCATGGCATTACTTTCAGATGACATGCAGGTTTGAGGGGGCATTTATCACACGTTTATTCAGTTGTTTTTATTTTGTTTTGAGACTAATTGTCTATCCATTCATTAATATAGTGCCTTTCATATCAATCTATCTGTAATATGTACTGTACTTACAGTATCTATCTCATTATGCATTTTATATTTGTCTTTCTGATCAAATGCCTTTTGTATGTACTTATTTATTATATTGTGTATTTCAAATCCCTTTATTTATTAGATACAGTCACTTTCCTATTCATCTGTTCAGCTCAGCTACTGCTGGTGTGTCAGAGAGGTAGTGCTGGAGGATGAAGTGTAAGTCAGGGGTGCATAATGGCTTAGCAAGTCCCACTGTACTGCCACTGGTATTTGCTCTTTTGTAAAGGACCCACTGCTATACTCACAAAGACATAACAAGTTACATATTGATATAAGAACTGCATAATACTCTGTACTCTTGACAATAATGACAATCTAAACCATTAAAATAAAGTGTTTTGTTGTTGTTACGAAAGAATTTAGCTCTGTTTTGCACAAGCTTTGTGCCTCACATACTTTGACAAATGCATTTACGCCTTTCTCTGCTGAAGGAAAAGAGAGACAGAGAGAAAGGGAGGTTAGGAGCACCAACTTAAAATACTGCACCTCAACTAGAGGAAATTGTTGAGCTAATATAAAGATGGCCATGTTATTTAGGATAGCCTCACATTTGGAAATGCATCCAAACCTTCTTGAAAACTAAAGCAAAGACTTTGTGGGAGACTTTATCTTCAAGCAATACATTTTCTCTTTGAATTCTGGTTTAGATTTAGGTGTTCTTAATGACTACAAGTTAAGTGATCTTCCATATGCCGATGTTACCTATCTTTGTCTTTAACGTATCATGCAATGGTTAAAACTGACTATCCCTTTCAAATGCCTTTGTTATCTTGGAGAGTCAACACAATAAAACACGTATAGAAAATTCCCAATGACATGTCCATCTTTTATATCCATCCATCCATTATCCAACCCTCTATATCCTAACTACAGGGTCACAGGGGTCTGCTGGAGCCAATCCCAGCCATCACAGGGCACAAGGCAGGAAACAAACCCCAGGCAGAGCGCCAGCCCACATCCTTTACATCCATTCTCTGAACTTCACAAACCCAACTGAGGGTGTCAATGAACAGATTGTATCCTGCCATAAAAAATCTGAGAAATGGCAACCTGCTTTGTGTTCTCTCCCTACTTAATTAGGATTACGGTCTACCAAAAAAGGTCCCCTAGTTTATGTTTGCAGCCATCTTGACTAAGCCATGTTGGATATCTTGTGTAAAGTGTTTCACTGAGAAGAAAATCTGGTCTGTGATAATGCTCGCTATAGAAAGATGTGACATCCAAGGTGATGACAAAATAAATCAGGTGCTTAAGACCAAAGACAGTACAAAACTCAATCTCAATATTATTTTCTCCCTATAGTTTATTATGTTTGATGGTTATGATGGTAAAGTCATCATGTTGACACATTCTTTGGTGTTTTTTTTTGCTGCCATTGTAACTGTTTTCAGTATAGGCACAGCCATATTTTGTATTGTATTGTACTAATCACGTAACCACCAAGTCATTAGATGTGAACTTATGATGACCACACTTTAAAAGGCAATGGCACCTGGTTCTAAACATCTAAGCTTGGTATTAAATCAATACAACTTATCTTTGTCATTTTTAGGGATAAAGATTTTAAAAGAAAAAAACATAGGGAAAAGAATTCTAAAAAAATAAAGATTAAGATGGATTTAAAGGAGAAAAATGTTTTATAAGCATGAACAAAGCTAATCAAATGTAATCAAATTGCAGAATAAATATAATAAGCAATTGGACAAACAACTGACAAAACCTTAATATAGAATGCAGCTAGTCAAATTTAAGTGCATTTACAGTTACCCTTACTTTTTACAGGGAGAGAAAACTGGCTAGCCAGATACAAAGGAGAAGAAAACCTTTATACTTAATAGGATGATCTTACTCAAGGGAAGACAGGGAGGAGTATAAGAGAGTATAAGAGAGGAACGAAGGATTGAAGGAAGGTAGGAAGAAACAGTATACCATGCTCGATGCCTAAGTGATCTAACTGGGGTGAGAATGGGATAAAATAGGGCAGTCTCAAAGGCTTAATTGTGGGTTAAAGGAAGGAAAAGGTAACGTAAAATGATTAAATAACAAACAAAATACTACTACAAAACAATTATCAAAAAAAAAAACCAGAAAAAAATACCATTGGATAATGGATGGATGGACATCTAGTTTGCTTAAAATTGTCCAAAATGTTTTCAGGGCAAGACTCAACCTGCAAACACTGCAGTCAAGTTCCAGCCTCATTGGGCCACATGTTTTGGGCCTGCACAAATTAACATCATTCTGGACCAAAATTTTTAAATGCCTTTCAGACAGCCTTGGTGTCACAATCCCTCCTAACCCACTAACATCTGTGTTTGGTGTACTTTCAGATGGGCTTAAAGTGGAGAAGGACAAACAAACTGTGATCGCCTTTACTTCACTATTAGCATGCAGACTTATCTTGCCCACTTGAAAAAATCCTACCCCACCACTTTTAAATCAGTGGATAACTGATGTTATATACTATTTGAAATTGGAACTATCAAATTCTCACTTAGAGGATCTGTTCAAAACTTTTTTAAAACCTGGCAGGACCTAATCAATAACATTTTAAAATAGGCATTTACATTGGGAAAAATGCTTTACCTTTTTACTGCTCTCAAAAGTTTTACTCTGGCTGTTGGTTTATTTGAATTTAGTTCTGTTAAGTTTAGACTTGATTGTATGGAATGTTACATGTTTTCCATAAATTCAATAAAACAAAACCAAAAAAAAACAAACCAAACAAAACAACACATGTAGCCCATGGCTCCCAGTTTGCCTGCTCCTGATTGTAAGAGGTGATGTTATGATCAATAGTATCAGAAGCTTATGATGTCATGAAGTTGTTAACATGTGCTTTGTAGCAAGTACTTGTCCAAAAATTGATGCTGCTACTCTACAAGCTTCTTTTCTTCGTTATGTTCTAATTTTCCTCTTTCAGGCTTGTTGTGGTGTGTACAATCTGCAACTTTGGTCTATATTTTCATTATATTTTGCTCAAGCCAAACAAGATGAACTTAAATACAGGACACTTGCACTGGCTGTTTGACATTAAAGCATTCTGTTTTTCTGAATGGTTCCAGTATCAATGACAGTACCATCTGTTGGAGCTGAGCAGCAATTCAGGAGATGCCTCAAGCTGTATTGATGATTTTATCACCTGTGAAGAGAAGAACACCAGGACTAAATTGGTTTACAGCTTGAGGCAGGAGATTGTTAAAACATCAAAAACTTTATTGCCTGGGAAAATGCACATATTCAAATAAATTAAAGAGTCTGAGTGAATTCATTCATCATATTGATAGCCAGCCAATCGGAATATCTAACAGTCACATGCTGCAAAACTCTCATGGAATTTTATAATAAATATGCCTCATCTGAGAGCGCTAGAAGAAGAAACCAGAACGACATCAGAAGAGGGCGAAAACGATGTGAGGAGAGGGCACCAGCCATGTGTGATTGTTTTCATTTGATCGTCAGCAAGGCATCTCATGAACAACTTTGAGTGCTAGATCACAAGCCGCCTAAGACATTCATCTTTGATGTCTTTTACTTTTCGTAAACTTTTTCTAAAGACTATATATATGCAGACTTTGCTATCCTCATTTTCTTTTATGCTTTTCTCCATTGTTATTATTGCTTTTTAATAAATACCATGTTGCTTTTAACTTTCTGTGCTTTGTCTTCATATCTAGTGTGATTGAGGTAATAAGGTAATTTTTTAAGAGCACCTGGAGCAGTAGGAAGTACCACATGATCCGATCTGTGAGGTTTATTGAGCTACAGACATAGAGCTCAGTCCAGTAATGAACAGTGCGTTAAAGTAAAACATTCACTGGTTGATAAATGGCCTATAGCCGGGGATGTTGTGCCTTTGTATGCTTGAATATATTCTTGGAGACCAAAGGTAATATTTAGGTCTGAGATATATCTAAGACATTGCACATTTTTGTGTCCATGATAAGTAAGTCTCTTGGAGCATTAGGAAAAGCGGACTGTGCATGTGTCATGCATGCGGTACTTGTGTGGCTTAAAGTACTAGGAAATAATGTGCATGTGTATACATCTTTCATACGGTACTTTTCTGGTTAGGTTCTTTGTGGTTTTTTTAAAACTAATGTGGGGTAAAAATATTGATTTGGTGGAGTGTAATTTTTTGTGCTATTTCTCAAAACACTGTCAAACCTGCGAGACTCCCTCTCCCACCAATGTTATTTACCTCTAACATAGCTCTTGAAATTCCAGGTTACACTCTTTGATTTCATATGTAAATATCATTGTCATCTAATCCCCCCAACCCCCAAAGCTGTTTGAATATATATTGTGTATTATGGTCAAAAGGGAACATATATCATTCTTTGGGCTGGTCTCTGATGGCTTGATACTCTAATGGCCAGTGAAAAGTTCTATACTGTGGTGTGCTGGGTCTGGTAACATCACTTTAAGAGAGGCCCACCACATCAACAAACTAATTAAAAGTGCAGGCTCATTTATAGAGACACTCTCTGGAGACCCTGGAGGTCGTAGCAAAGGAATGTATTAAACCAAGAATGACTGCTATTATGAACAATGCTGCACATCCTCCCTCTGACACACTAACACTGAGGACTTTCAGCCAACAAATTATTCAGCAGAAGTGTGTCAAGAAATGCGACTGGGGATCTACTGTATCTATCTATCTATTTATCTATTGCCATTAGACAGGTTTTGAGCTTTCAGTGGGCTGGGATATTCTGCAGGGCCTGTAAACCCTGGGGGTATGCTGGGTAGCACATATAAGCATGAGTGGACACTGGATATACATTTTAATGCCAGATGTCCTAAATTATATAAATATACCGTCTATATATGAAACAAACATTAAGTGGCTGTTTGAAAAAACTGACAAGAATTGCACACCCTATGTAACATATTTTGGATGATGTGGTCCATTTGAAAAATATAAATTTGACACCCCTTCTGTAACTTGATTTTTAGTTATTTGAGTATTTTGCTGCTATTTTATCATTATATTCAACCATCTTGCAGCCTTGCTGGAAGTTTACTGAGGCCCCCTATTTAGCCACGGCCACTTTGTTGAGAACCTCTGAGCTACAGTATGTGCAGCAATTTTTGAAACCTGACTGGTATTTTGAAGAATATACAAAGCAAGCATTGGACACAACTTGTTGCTTTAAGTTAGATTTCTGTTACTGTGTGTTTAGTCGCTTGTGGTACTCTTCGTCTCTCAAGACCTAATAGCTGCTCAGTTTCCTGTTTTCACTTTACTGTTGTCTTGCATTTTAACTTATTTGCTGCATGTCTATAGCTGAATTTCTTTATTACTTATGAGAATCACTGAGCTATTGTTTGCCTGTTGGATCACATTTCCATGCTGTTTCTGAGTTTCCAGCCTGCTGTGTTGAAGCCACTTTTACAAACAACAATGCAGGCAGCTAACACCACCAATGGTATGTAGCGGAGGAGTAACTTGATGAACAGGTAAAAGTTGATTGTTAAGATCTCAGAACCTGGTCTGGCATATACAGATATTCTGCAATCAGACATTTCACACAACTTGAAAATCCCTTCCTGAAAACTACATAAGACATTGGGATGTGCATACAAACAAATTGGTTAACATTTCCTGGCTACCAGCTAGTATACATGCCTTTCTTTTTTGAAAATAACACCATAAGAGTGGAATTGTAGATGGTATGATGGTCTATTTATGTAGCATTTTACATTAGTAGACAAACTGCACTACTTTATATAGACAATGGGGAACCAAAAGATATGAAGTATGCTGTTAGTATGGTGTGCCCACAGTAGGCTTATCAGACTTCTTTTAACGTTCACAGATCTAAAAGGTAATAAAAAAAAATTAAGAGTTTCAAGGGCATAACTCAGAAGGCTTGGATGTAGATTAACCAAAAATCGGGAATGGTCTCCCCTAGACTTTCTCATATACACAGATATGGAATGGATATTTGAGGAGTAAACAGCAACAATTATTATATTTTTATATTATGTAGAATAAAGAACCATCAACAACAAATCAAAATCATATTAATAAATATTGAACAATTATAAAAGTAAAGCTGGATAAATCAGACTCTGCAGCTGCATGAATCTACAGTATAATCTACTGTATATAATCCACCATCTAAATGCTACACCAATCCCTCTCCCACTTGGACAGAGGCAGTGGTGCTGTAAGAATTATGTTTCTGGACTTCTCTAGCACCTTCAACACCATCCAACCTCTGCTCCTTAGGGACAAGCTGACAGAGATGGGAGTAGATTCACACCTGGTGGCATGGATCGTGGATTATTTTACAGACAGACCTCAGTATGTGCGTCTCGGGAACTGCAGGTCTGACATTGTGGTCAGGAGTGCCGCAGGAGACTGTGCTTCTCCGGTCCTGTTCAGCCTATATACATCAGACTTCCAATACAACTTGGAGTCCTGCCACATGCAAAAGTTGGCTGACGACACTGCTATTGTGGGCTGCATCAGGAGTGGGCAGGAGGAGGAGTACAGGAAGCTAATCAAAGACTTTGTTAAATGGTGCGACTCAAACCACTTACACCTGAACACCAGTAAGACCAAGGAGCTGGTGGTGGATTTTAGGAGGCCCAGGCCCCTCATGGACCCCGTGATCATTAGAGGAGACTGTGTGCAGAGGGTACAGACCTATAAATACCTGGGAGTGCAGCTGGGTGATAAATTGGACTGAACGTTAACATTATTCAAAGTTATTGTCTGTTTTTGCCTGCATTTTTATTACTCTTTAATTTAATATTGTTTTTGTATTAGTATGCTGAAGCTGGATTATGTGAATTTCCCCTTGGGATTAATAAAGTATCTATCTATCTATCTATCTATCTATCTATCTATCTATCTATCTATCTATCTATCTATCTATCTATCTATCTATCTATCTATCTATCTATCTATCTAAATAAAAGGTAAAGTACCACTTCCAGTTAGCGGAAATAGCCCAAAAGTTGATAGAAATCTACGTTTTGTACCAAATACTTGTATGCAAAATTTGGTTGACCTGAGTGAAAGTGTACTCAAGTTATCGAGTTTACATAACCATTGTGGACTCTTCCCGGACACAGACAAGCGGACATGTTGTTTCAACCACCACACGTTTTATTTACAATATTTACATTAGTTTCAATGGTCACACAGACCCAAATAATTTTCACTCAGACCCAGTCAGTGCACACCTTCACCCCAATACACAGTCCTGGCCACAAATGCCTCTCTTTGGGTCGCCTCCACACCTCCTCTGTGCTTCGTCTTGCCTCCTCCTGACTCTAGCCTCGAATGAATGGAGACGGCCCCTTTTATCCTGTCCCTGGATGAGCACCAGGTGTTCCTGGCGTTCCTCCCTTGGCCACGCCCCAGTGTGGCGGAAGTGCCGGCTGTCCTCCCGACAGCTCTCCGGGTGTCTTCCAAAGTCTTCCCCCCAGCACTTCCTGGTGTGGCGGAAGTGCTGGGGCAACAGGTCCCCAAGGCACTGGGGCGCCTCCTGGCGGTGACCACGGGCCCCTACAGGGTGGGGCTTCCATGCCCTGTACCCTTGGCCCCCAAAGAAACCAGGAAGGCAGCCCCCACGTGATCCCAGATGGGCACACGCCCACTTCCGGTCTTCCAAGGCATCCTGGCTGGGTCATCGCCCCTGGCATCCACAACACCATACACACACACACAGAAAGACACACAGACATAACAAAAATGGTATTTTTGGACTCAGGGAGGTCTAAATTGTTGAGATTCATCAAAATCTTGCCATTGAAATTTTGGGTGATTACAATACTTTCCCTATACCAGTGTTTCCTAACCTCGGTCCTGGGGACCCACTGTGCCTGCAGGTTTTTGTTCCAACCAGCTTCTGTTTTTAATTGGATTCCTGGGCTAATTAAGTGATGTGCTATTTCCCAAGTTCTGTGTTTTGGGAACAATATAGAAATTAGGAAACTAAGTTTGATCAAAAAAAAATAAATATATATATATATATAAATATAGTTATATGGGAATAATGGATTTTTTTTCTTTTTAACAATATTTTCATCTTGATTTTCATTTTACTTTTCTATGTGTTCTAATTGTTTAATTAATTCATTATTTACTAATTTGGGAGTTTGCATGTTCTCCCCGTGTCTGCGTGGGTTTCCTCCGGGCGCTCCGGTTTCCTCCCACAGTCCAAAGACATGCAGATTAGGTGGATTGGCGATTCTAAATTGGCCTTGGTGTGTGTGTGTGTGTGTGTGTTTGTGTGTGTCCTGCGGTGGGTTGGCACCCTGCCTGGGATTGGTTCCTGCCTTGTGCCCTGTGTTAGCTGGGATTAGCTCCAGCAGACCCCCGTGACCCTGTGTTCAGATTCAGCGGGTTGAAAAATGGATGGATTTACTAATTAGTGGGTCTGATGCTAAAGTAGTTGCAGTCTTTGATTATTCAGTGTTATTTGTCTGCTTTGCTCATTTTTAATTGTCATTAATAAGATACAACGAAGAGGAAAAACTGGACAGAGAAAGGGCAAAATATAATGAAATCAACAAAATAGAGTTAAGCATTTAAATCTATAGCAAAAGCAGAAATATTTCTAAATGTCTTATAAATGTAAAAATCTTGCAGCTATGTTTTTCTGAATGTTGAATAAAAGAAAAAAAAAAGCCAGCTAATTAAATGAGCTCAGTGCTATCAGGTGTTGTCACTGATTAGGAATGTGCTTGGGACAAAAACCTGCAGCCACAGGAGGGCCACAGGACAGAGGTTAGGAAACACTGCCCTATGCTTCATATACAAGAAAGTAAAATGTGCTGCATATTGTCAAGTTATATGTGGGTTGGTTTATAAGATATATATACACATACGGCAGACAACTGTTCTTTCTTTTGCAGCAATGAAAGCTTACGTGGATTGGGGATGCTGTATGCTGTTGTTTCTGCACCATACACATGTTTCCTGGGCTGGTAAGCCAAACTAACTTGTTTTTTTTTGCTATGTCAGAACCTAAAACTATACATATATAGTACATACTTTCCAAGAAGAAAATGTGTACAGTTGTAGAGGGTGCTTCAAAATATCCAGAAATCAAATACGAAAAATAAAAAGTTTTACACCTGTTAAGGGACAACTTAAGAGTGTCCTGAATTATTACAAGTAGTTAAAGGAAAAAACAGTCATGACCAGAACACAGGCATGGGTTAGAATACCTTTTCTGTTCCTCCCTCGGCAGAACAGATGAGTGACATCACCACCTCTGATGTTCACTTCCATATTTCAGCATCTTGAAACCACTTCTTCCACTACACCATGCTGCAGAATGGATCTGTCGCCATCTTTTTTTTCAATCTAGGCAAGAACAGGCCATTCGGCACAACAAAGCTCACTGGTCCTTTCCACTTAATTCTTCTAAAATAATATCAAGTTGAGTTTTGAAAGTCCTTAAAGTCCTACTGTCTGCAACATTGCTTGACAATTTGTTCTAAGTGTCAGTAGTTTTCTGTGTAAAGAAAAACTTCCTAATGTTTGTGCAAAATTTACCCTTAACAAGTACCATTTACAATCTTGCAGTCAGTCAAAAGAGACTCCTGTATTAAAAAGATGTATCCACATTTTTGGATGTTTTTGTTTTTTTATTCATCATCTCAGTTATATGTGGATCACCTTCAGGTGCCACAACCCTTTACCATCTCTCTTGTGGTTTAATACACAACAAAAGAAAATGGGGCAAACAAATCATGTTTATGGTTTGCTGAATAACGGAGAAAGAAATAAAGTACAGTAGTGTCTAGTCAAAGTAAAATAATAACTGGGAAATATCATCTAACTCCAATATGCAAAAAAAAATCTAAATAGATAGATAGATAGATAGATAGATAGATAGATAGATAGATAGATAGATAGATAGATAGATACTTAAATAAGAAAAACAATGAAAATTAGAAAAAAAGTTAATTGATTAGAAAAACAAATCATCCATAAACACTGTCAAGTCATAACCAAAACAACTAATGGAAGTATTCCTAGAGAATTATCATGGTGCATAAGACAGTACAAACTAAATTTAAGCCATTCAAATAGCCTTTAACAACTACTGACATCAATATTCAAAAGTCAGTCAGTCAGTCAGTCATTTCCCTAACACAGGGTCACGGGGGTCTCTATCCATCCATTTTCAATCCGCTGAATCCGAACATGGGGTCACGCGGGTCTGCTGGAGCCAATTCCAGCCAACACAGGGCACAAGGCAGGAACAAATCCCCGTGCAGGGCGCCAGCCCACCACAGGACACAGACACACACACACACCAAGCACACACCAGTGATCCTAACCTGCAAGTCTTTGAACTGTGGGAAGAAACCCATCCAGACACGGGGAGAACATGCAGACACCACGCAGGGAGGACTCGGGAAGCGAACCCGGGACTCTTTACTGCGAGGCTAACACTGCACCCGTGCTACCGACATTCAAAAGTGGTGATAAAAAAATATCATAATGACCATAATAAATTACAAATGAAAAGAATTCAAAAGAAAAACTAAAAGATTCAAAGATCAAAAGGAAAATAGATTTAGCTTTGAATTCCTTTCCTTAATTAGCCTAGTTTTTTTTTTTTTTTTTACATTTCTTTACATCCACTGAGGGTTAAATGGACACCTCCATTTTATAGCATTACTATAACACGCACCACATCATCATAGGTCATGTGGTATCAACTGCTACAGAATGTTAAAACCATGATGGAAAAATTGAAACAATAATAAAATGAATTGCAGAAGATTTGCAAGAAATAAAAAAGTTTTGAAATTCAATTCTAAAATGTCTGCCCAAGAAGACAGGAAGTGACATCACCAAGCAGTGCCAGCCCTGAAAATAGTGGAAGGTTGCAAACAAAAAAACAAAAATTAATCACAACAAAAATTTAAAAAGGGCATTAAATGGTTAAGGGACCTTACAGGTACATTTGATTGATAGCCCAGCATGGTCTATTGTGCCAAATCTGTCATGGAGCAAAAAACACTATTTTTTCACAAGCAGTGGTTCTTATTAATTTCTACAGAATTGAGATTTTTTTTTCCTTTTTTGAGGAGTACTATGTAGTTGTTTCAACAATTCTCAAGGAGACCGCTTATGCTGAAAGTAACAAGTAAATGAAAAGGGCTCTCCATTGATTAACTGTGTATCCAAATATTAATGAATGCAGACACTGGGTGTCATCAGAAAAAGAAACAAACACCACGTAAAAAACCAAGAAGGCAGTGAAATATTTTAAGAGACTGAGTATCCTGCCTTGCACCCTATGCTGCCTGGGATTGGCTCCAGCGGACCCCTGTGACCCTGTGTTAGGATATAGTGGGTTGGGTAATGACTGACTGACTGAGTGTATACTCAACAATCATAACATCAGTGGTTTGAAATGAACAATGTGAGCAAACCATGTTATGAGTTCTACTTTTAATGTTTTTCAGTTAAATTGGTTTGAATGTGTTCTTTAGCTAGAAACTGACTGAATACTTTTTTCTTCAGATTGATTAAAACTTGTAGAGTGATGCATTGCAAGTTCTAAAGTAATTTTAAAGTAAATTGTATGATAGTGAAGCAAGCCCAATGTTATTATACTGCATGTCTTCAGTCCACTTTCTTTTTCTGGTGTGTTCACAAACAATGTGAGAAGCACCTACTGTGATAGCCATGTCTGTCTACATGAAACAACTTGTGGACAAATTTTAATGAAATTTGGCCCATTATTTTTCAAAGAAATTTTTAAAAACAGTCCAATTTCAGTGCACTACAAATTAGCTTACCTTTTCAAATTTTCCTTGATAGCAGTTACAGTTAGGTCCATAAATATTTGGACAGAGACAACTTTTTTCTAATTTTGGTTCTGTACATTACCACAATTAATTTTAATTGAAACAACTCAGATGCAGTTGAAGTGCAGACTTTCAGCTTTAATTCAGTGGGGTGAACAAAAGATTGCATAAAAATGTGAGGCAACTAAAGCATTTTTTTAACACAATCCTTTTATTTCAGGGGCTCAAAAGTAATTGGACAAATTCAATAACTGGAAATAAAAAAAATAAAATGTTCATTTCTAATACTTGGTTGAAAACCCTTTGCTGACAATGACAGCCTGAAGTCTTGAACTCATGGACATCACCAGATGCTGAGTTTCCTCCTTTTTAATGCTCTGCCAGGCCTTTACTGCAGTGGCTTTCAGTTGCTGTTTGTTTGTGGGCCTTTCTGTCTGAAGTTTAGTCTTCAACAAGTGAAATGCCTGCTCAATTGGGTTAAGATCAGGTGACTAACTTGGCCATTCAAGAAATTTCCACTTCTTTGCTTTAATAAACTCCTGGGTTGCTTTGGCTGTATGTTTTGGGTCATTGTCCATCTGTATCATGAAACGCCCGCCGCCCAATCAATTTGACTGCATTTAGCTGGATTTGAGCAGACAGTATGTCTCTGAACACCTCAGAATTCATTCGGCTGCTTCTGTCCTGTGTCACATCATCAATAAACACTAGTGTCCCAGTGCCACTGGCAGCCATGCACGCCCAGGCCATCACACTGCCTCCACCATGTTTTACAGATGATGTAGTATGCTTTGGATAATGAGCTGTTCCACGCCTTCTCCATACTTTTTTCTTGCCACATTCTGGTAGAGGTTGATCTTGGTTTCATCTGTCCAAAGAATGATTTTCCAGAACTGTGCTGGCTTTTTTAGATGTTCTTTAGCAAAGTCCAATCTAGCCTTTCTATTTTTGAGGCTTATGAGTGGCTTGCACCTTGCAGTGCACCCTCTGTATTTACTTTCATGCAGTCTTCTCTTTATGGTAGACTTGGATATCGATACGCCTACCCCCTGGAGAGTGTTGTTCACTTGGTTGGCTGTTGTGAAGGGATTTTTCTTCACCATGGAAATGATTCTGTGATCATCCACCACTGTTGTCTTCCGTGGACGTCCAGGTCTTTTTGCATTGCTGAGTTCACCAGTGTTTGCTTTCTTTCTCAGGATGTACCAAACTGTAGATTTTGCCACTCGTAATATTGTAGCAATTTCTCGGATGGGTTTTTTCTGTTTTCGCAGCTTAAGGATGGCTTCTTTCACCTGCATGGAGAGCTCCTTTGACTGCATGTTGTCTGTTCACAGCAAAATCTTCCACATGCAAGCACCACACCTCAAATCAACTCCAGGCCTTTTATCTGCTTAATTGATATGACATAACGATGGACTTACCCACACCTGCCCATGAAATAGCCTTTGAGTCAATTGTCCAATTACTTTTGAGTCCCTGAAATAAATGGATTGTGTTAAAAAATGCTTTAGTTGCCTCACATTTTATGCAATCGTTTTGTTCACCCCACTGAATTAAAGCTGAAAGTCTGCACTTCAACTGCATCTGAGTTGTTTCATTTAAAATTCATTGTGGTAATGTACAGAACCAAAATTAGAAAAAAGTTGTCTCTGTCCAAATATTTATGGACCTAACTGTACATAATTTTGACTGTATATTTTGTATATTTTCCTTTTTCTACCACCTGCTTGTATCTCCAGGACAGGATAAAGAGAAACGGCATGCGCCGCTGCTTTTGGAAAGTTAATCATGAAAGTACCAAAATATAAAGTCATTTGACTTTAACTATATAAGAAAAGTGCAGCTGTCCTAAATAATATAAACACAGGATGAGTTTAGAAAGGGAACTGATCTGTGGGCAGAGGATCAAGCAGCTGAGGCTGCACTGTGACATACAAACAGTTTCAGTGGTGCCTGAAGATGTTAATTGTGACGCAAATAGTAAAGACAGGGCAGTATTACAGTTTGTGTGCTGAAAGAGTCACTTAGTGGTATAATGTACGACAGACTGAGCGTGTGTTACCGTTTATCTGTGCCCAAAGAACCATGTTTGCTTCTGTGTATCTTCAGACTGGAATTGAAATATTTTAAGATAACAGTCACGTTTGGTATTCATATTATATTGCAAATCAGTTCCTTTCCAAGTTCTTAGTTATTTAGATAATTTAAATGGATTACTGGGTTTTAAAAAATAGTAGCAGCTAAATTGGATCTCATTTCACTTGCTTTTCTCCTTTTAGTATTGTTCATTTTCTATTAATAGAAGTTTTCTTGTGATGATTAATGGGTACTACTCTATTGGGTATACTTTCGAAATGTTTTTTTTTTATGTTTTATTGACTTTATTAAAAGCATGTAACATTCAACACAATCAAGTCAAATTTAACAAAACTAAATTCAATTCAACCCCCACACATGAGACAGAGAGGAAGGCCAACAGCCAGAGTAAAACTTTGAGAGTAGTAAACAGGGAAAGAAGTCTTTCCCCCAATATAAATGCTTATTCTAAAATGTTATTGATTACTTCCTGTCAGGTTTTAAAAAGGTTTGAACAGATCCTTTAAGAGAGAATTTGATTATTTTCCAATTTTAAATAGTATATAAGATCAGTTGAGGATTCTTCCAGTTGAGCAAGATAAGTCAACGTACCAATAATAAAGAAAAGGCAATTACAGTTTGTTAGCCCTTCTCCACTTTAAGCCCCTTTGTGAGCCCACCAAAGACATCTGTTAGTGGATTAGGAGGTATTGTGACACCAAGGCTGTCTGAAAGGCATTTAAAAAGTTTTGTCCAGAATGATGTTAATTTGGTACAGTCCCAAAATGTGGTCTAGTGAGGCTGGAGCTGAATAGGAACGTTTTCAGGTTGGATCTTACCATGGAAAAACTTTAGACAATTTTAAACGAGACATATTTGCTCGATAAAAGATTTTAAGTTGAGTAATTGAATGCTTTGCACATATGGAGCTTGAGTGAATTTTGTGCATGGCTGCCTTCCACTCCCTTTCTGAAATGATGAGTGATAGATCCTTTTCCCAGTGTATCATGGGATCTTTAAAATTTTTTTATATACAGTTGACCCCCGAAATTTGCAGGTATTACATTCTTAGAGCACCTGCGAAGAACCGCAGAATTTGGACGTGTTCAAAAAATGCCTATTTTTATAGTTTAAACCCTAAATATGCACCAAAACATTTCATTTAAAACTCAGCTTAATACAGGACATGCATAGAATTCACACTGAAACATGGCGTACGGGCAAAAGTGGAAATGTTTGTACGCACAAAAAAATCCAGGGGCCTCATGCATAATGCAGTGCATAGAATTCACACTAAAACATGAGGTAAGGACAAAAGCAGAAATGTGCGTATGCACAAAGAAATCCAGATGCAGAAATCTGTGCATTCGCCAACTTCCACGTTTGTCTGCTTCATAAATCCTGGTAAATGTCAAAAGTAACGCATGTGCACGCGCCTGCTGCCACTCCTCAAACTCCTCCCAGAGTTACACCTCTTTGAATAAGCGAATCAATATAAATAGCCCTTAAGCTCTGTGAAAAGACAATGGCAAAAGCACTGGGGGAAATAAAAGAATTTCAGCGAATACGAAGTGGAGGCAAAGAAAAAAGTATTATTTGTTGGTTTAATCAGTAGTATAAACAACAAATGGAAGTTGATCAAATGACATAGAGTGTTGGAGAAACTCGGAAGCTCAAATTCACAAAGGCGCATAATGCCCGAAATATAAAAGAAGTTGTCAGATATCAAAGTCACCGTGAAAAGACAAGTGGTAGCCCACTGTCTGAATGTCATATGAAAGTTTATTAGAGTACAGAGAAAATAAATAAAAAAGAGGGACACAGTGAGAAAAAAGCTCGAAATGTCACCATTGATCTCGAAATTTCCACTTTAATCACATAGTTTATTTTGTCATTAAAGTAGAACATCATAAACTTTATCTTAAAGTCGTTTAATTTACTACTTTCTCAAATCCCATCGCAGTGGCGTAACGTGGGTGTCAACTGCCTGGGCGGAGGAAAAATTTCGCCGCACCCTTATTTAGGTATTTCAATTTAAAAGACTAAAATATACAGTAATTCTTTGCGCCCCCTAAAAGTGCCGCCACTGTCCCATCGTAACTAAAGTAGCATGTTAAATGCTTTGTTCTGTATGTGTTCTTCTATGTCCTCTATGTGTGTGAATCACTATGTGCTTCTTGAATGGGCTTTCTCTTCCTCCGACAAGAAACAGAATCCATTACATTTGTGATATTACAGCTCTCTGAATAATTAAAATACTGAGATGTATACTTGATATCATTTTCATGATGATAGGAGTTGAAGCATGCTATTAAACATGGTAACACAGTGGCGCAGTGATTATTCCTGCCTCACGCATGATGCTTGCTGTGCTGTGTGCGACCTTTGATGGAATCATGTATTGCAGCAGTACTGTTTCTTTCAAACATACTAACCTCCAATTCCTGTCCTTCCTTTTCTTTGTCCAAATTCCCAATCGCCACACAATCAGCTCTGTAACAGATGTTAAGCCATCTGTAAGCTTATAACGCAGATTCTTCAAAACTTTTAAGGAACATTGAAATACCATCAGAGAACATGTTTAATTACTCTATCCATCAATCCTTCCAGTGTTGCGCCAGCAAGAATACAGCGTGAGTCAGGAACAATCCGTGAGCGCCAGCTCCTTGCTAGTGCTGCGGCACCGTGTCCTCACATGTTTAATTATTAACAATATTGATTATTTAAATGAAGTTAAAGTTTTATCTGTATAATATAATAAACATATTTTGCTGCATTTCATCATAAAATTATATCGTCATCATATATAAATATGCGCTTTATAAAGTGGCTCAGGTTGTGCAATATTATAACTATTGGAAGTTTACAGTGAGGTAATTGTACTTATAAGTACAAAGCATTCTACAAGGAGCACTTGATGGACTGACTGATTGTGTTTATAGTTCTTGGGATGAAACTGTTTATGAACCACGAGGCAAGGCTCTGAAGCATTTGCCATTTGAGAGAAGTTCAATAGACAGCATGGCTGAGGGAGCATGTACTTGATGCTTTACAGTGATCCCTCGCTATATTGCGCTTTGACTTTTGCAGCTTCACTCCATTGCGGATTTTATATGTAAGCATATCTAATTATATATCACAGATTTTTCGCTGGTTCACGGATTTCTGCGGACAATGGGTCTTTTTATTTTTGGTACAGTATATGCTTCCTCAGTTGGTTTGTTCAACTGATTTCGCACAAGGGATGCTATTGACGGATGGCTGAGAAGCTACCCAATCAGAGCATGTATTATGTATTAAATAAACTCCTCAATGATATACAGTATGCTTCCCACGCGGTGCTTCGCATACTTAAAAGCCGTGAATAGCACCTATTGATTTTTGATTGTTTGCTTTTCTCTCTCTCTTTCTCTCTCTCTCTCTCTGACATTCTGTGCTCCTGACGGAGGGGTGGTCTGTTCAAACACTGGCCTAAAGGATACGGATGCTCTGATAAAAATGCTGAAAGACTACCTTCACATTGCTCCCTTTCTTGTGGCTGCTTTGTCTTGCGGTGCTTCGCATAAAAGCCCTAATAGCACCTATTGATTTTTGATTGTTTGCTTTTCTCTCTCTCTCTGGCATTCTTTGCTCCTGACGCGCACTCCTTTGAAGAGGAAGATATGTTTGCATTCTTTTAATTGTGAGACGGAACTGTCATCTCTGTCTTATCATAGAGCACAGTTTAATCTTTTGAAAAAGAGACAAATGTTTGTTTGCAGTGTTTTAAAGTCCCTGTCTCTACAGCCTCCTGTGTTTCATGTGTAAATCTGTGACCCAAGCGTGACAATATAAAAATAACAATATAAATGTATGGTTTTTACTTTGTGGATTTTCACCTTTTGCGGGGGGTTCTGGGTCACTGTATACTGTTAATTCTCTTTCCAATCAGCTGCTGTAGAGCTGTGATTCCCCACTCAGATACAGTGATATAAATACTCCAAGTGGTGCAGTGAGAGTAATATGGAAAAAGATGATTCGCTGTGGCAACCCCTAACGAGAGCAGCTGAAAGAAGAAGGTGCAGTGAGAGTAACAACGCTAAAGCAGATATGGTATTTAGAATAGTCTGACCATTCTGTGGACCATTATATTGTTACAGGTTAATTACAATCAGATGCATTAAACGAATAAACAATATGCGGTTAATTTCAGTGTATTTATAAAGCCGTGTCAGGGATGTGGATCTAAAAAGGAAATGGAAACCACACTGTTTTGACGCTGGGTGGCAGCAGTTTGCAAAACTGAGTGGAGAACTTGCGTATGCCAAGTATTTAGCTACCGTGAAAATGTGTATGGCTTGACGCCAAGTTTAGGTTTTATACATCACGATTTAAGTGTGGAAACAGGCTTATGCAACATTTTTGTGTGTACGCACCGTTTATACATGAGGCCCCTAGTGTTTTCCCACTCTGAAGTGAGTTTATAGTGTCTAGTAATTCTGATAGTGCCAGAGGTTTATCCAGTCCCTCTGCATTGACAGTATCTAGCTGTGGTATCCGTAATGTATCAAAAAATGCATTAGATTGTGTCTCGCATTCTTTAAACTGAATAGAATATAAAGACGTATAGTAGTCTCTAAATGCGTGCATTATATTTTTATTGTCAATGATTTTATCTCTGTCTGTATTGGTAATTGTTGATATTGCATTGCAAACTTCCTGCTTGTGGATTGTTGAGCTAAGATCTTATTAGCCTTTTCTCCATGTTCATAGTAATGATGTGATTTAAAAATATTGTTTTCTGTTTCTTTTGTTGTGAAGAGGTTGAGTTCTGATTACAAAGTCTGTCTTTTCCTAAAAAGTACGTCATTTGGAGACCTGGGGCCTCATGCATAACGCCGTGCGTAGAATTCGCACTATAACTTGACTTAAGCACAAAAGCCGAAATGTGCTTACGTACAGAAAAATCTAGATGCAGGAATCTGTGCATATTCCAATTTCCACATTCTTCTGCTCCATAAATCCTGGTCAGCGTGAAAAGTAACACTCATGCACGCGCCTTCTGTCCCGCCCCAACTCCTCCCAGAATTACGCCTCTATGAATATGCAAATCAATATAAATCACCCTTAAGCTCAGCCTTCTGTGAAAAGACAATGGGAAAAGCAAGAGGGCAAATGGAAGAATTTCAGCGAATACCAAGTGGAGGCAACGAAAAATGTACTGTTTGTTGGTTTAAACAGTGGTATAAACAACAAAAGGAAGCTGATTGCCTGACATAGTTGCACAGTGCCCAAAATAAAAAAGAAGTTGTCACATATCAAAGTCGCCATGAAAAGGCAAGTTGTAGCCCACCGTATGAGTGTCATATGAAAGCTTATTAGGGTACAGAGAAAAAAAAGGCACACAGTAGGAAAAAAGCACGAAATATCAACTTCAATCTCGAAATTTCCACTTTAATTACGTAGTTTATTTTGTCATTAAAGTAGAACATCATAAACTTCATCATTAAAATTGTTTAATTACCCAGTTTCTCAAATCACATCGTAATTAAAGTAGCATGTTAAATGCTTTGTTTTGTATGTGATCTTCTATGTGCTCTATGTGTGTGAATCACTACATGCTTCTGCTTTCTCTTTCTTCAACAGGACACATAATCCATTACATTCGTGATATTACAGCTCTCTGAATAATTAAAATACTGAGATGTATACTTGATATCATTTTATAGGAGTTAAAGCATGTTATTAAACAGGCGAATACGGTGCATGATTCTGCGCGACCTTTGATGAAATTATTGTAGCAGTACTGTCTCTTTCAAAAGTACTAACCTCCAATTCCTGTGCTTGCTTTTCTTTCTCCACATCACCCAATCACCACACAATCAGCTCTGTAATAGTCGTTAAGCCATCTGTAAGCTTACAACGACGATTCTTGAAAACTTTTAAGGAACATTGAAATATCTTTGTAGTACAAGTTTAATTATTCTATCCACCTATCCTTCCAGTCGCGTAAGCCCCAGAAAGAATACAGCACAAGGTAGGATCAATCCGTGAACTAGCTAGCGCTGCAGAACCGTGTTCTCACATGTTTAATTATTAACAATACAGATTATTTAAATGAAGTTAATGTTTTATCTATATAATATAATCACCATATTTTGCTGCATTTCATCTTAAAAATTATATCGTCATCATATGTAAATATGCGCTTTATAAAGGTTGTGCAATATTATAACTGTAGTGCAAGTTTACAGTGAGGTAACTGTACTTATAAGTACAAACAATTCTACAAGGAGCACTTGATGGACTGATTGACTGCTTAAAGTTCCTGGGATGAAACTGTTTCTGAACCGCGAGGTCTGTACAGGAAAGGCTTTGAAACGTTTTGCCGTGGCTGAGGCAGGGTGTGCTTGATGCTGTATCCCGATAATTCTCTTTCCGATCAGCTGCTGCTGTGATTCCCCACTCAGATACAGTGATATAAATACTCCGAGTGGTGCAGTGAGAGTAATAATGAAAAAGATGATCCACTGTGGCAACTCTTAACGGGAGCAGCTGAAAGAAGAAAAAAAAGGTGCAGTGAGAGTAATAACGCTAAAGCAGATATGGTATATGGAATACTATGGCTATTCCCTGGACCATTATATTGTTACAAGTTAATTACAATCAGATGCATTACAATAATAAACAATATGCGGTTAGTTTCAGTGTATTTATAAAGCTGCGTCAGGGATGTGAATCTAAAAAATTTAGGGTAACCACACAGAAACAGTAGCACTGCTTTGACGCTGGGTGCCGCCAGTCTGTAAAACTGAGCGGAGAACTTGCGTACGACAGGGTATGAGGTACCCTGGAAAAGTGCGTGGCTTTACGCCAAGTGTAGGTTTTATACATTGTGATTTTAAAAGTTCTTACGCAACTTTTCTGTGCGTACGCAACGTTTATGCATGAGGCCCCCGGCGTATGTTTGATCTATTCTGGTAAAATCACTGATTAACTCTGAGGCCTTCTTGGTTTCCGATTTATTTTTCTGGGAGAGATATGAGATAATCTGTTCTCTTAAAAATGCTTTCAGAGTTTCCCAGAGTATTCCTGCAGAAACATCTGAGGATGCATTTGCCTCTAAAAAAACTCAATTTGCTTGGATATAAATTCTTTACAATTCTTGTCAGCTAAAAATGGGGGGTTAAGTCTCCAGCTGCAAGATGAGTATGTGGAGCATAGTGATTTGAGCTCCATGGTCAGAGAGGCATGGTTGCAGGTAACAATAGCATCATACATGCAAGATTTGATCATGGGCAAGAAACTGTTATCTATAAAGAAATAATCAATTCTTGAGTAGCAATGATCACAAAAGTGGTGAAACAAGGAATATGCTGTTAAATATGGATTTAGAAATCTCCATGGGTCTGATAAGTTATGATCAAATAAAAACTGATTATTTTCATATTATTAGATGTTATCGGCCCTGTATTTGAAGAATATCCAGGTTTGAATTTAAAACATAATTAAAGTCTCCAGCCATTATAATTTTATGAGTGTTCAAGTTAGGAACTAATACAACTATGCTTTGGATGAAGTCTCTTTCATCCACATTGGGTCCATAGATATTTATCACAATCACTTTACAATTAAATAAATTAGCCATCACCATCACATTTCACCCTTCAGGATCATATACTACATCTGATACTGCAAATGAAATTGTTCTCTGAATTAAGATTCCCACACCTCTAGTTCCCTTTGTATAGCTGGAGTGGAATATTTGGCCAGTCCAGTCTCTTTGCGTCCGAAACTGATCCTTGCTGATTATGCGAGTCTCCTGTAAAAATACAGTAGTATCTTGAGGTTTAGACCTCTTACCTGACAGAATACTTTCTTTCTCTTTATTTCGTGATTAAGACCTTAGACCTTCCAGCTCACAGAGTTCACTGTTTGGTCATAGAGAGATTGGTTTGGAACTTTTGTTGTCATTTTATAGTCTTAAATTACATTACATTATTACATATGATAGCTTTAACCTTAATTTCCAATATTGCCAGTAGTTATGGCTATGAAGTCTTTTGTTGACACTTACAATTGTGGGGATAAAAAGGACAGAACAGAAATAGCTTGCTCTCTTTCTCTCCTCCCTCTGCCCCTCCTCCATTTTGCTTCCCCTAGGCTAGACCACACTTCACAAAGTCGCAGTTCCCTGATATGGCTAGATCCAGAGCAGATCCAGAACAAAACAAGCCCCGAGCAGGTGTAGAAGGAATAGTCTCAGACCCTCCATCATTAACACACATCAATAGATGCAATTTTCACATCTCTTGAATTGGAATCAGCTGTGTATAAAGCTATTGTGCCACTATAAGCCTATTCAGGATACATTTTTAACTAAATTACATAGTAAAGTGCTTTTCAAAATGTATTTAATATAGTCACATGTATCAATATTGTAATATCACTCAATTTTGAACATGACTTATTGTTACAAAATATTTAATAAACACAAATAAGATAAATAACTCATGAATAAAGTAACTAAAAATATGTGAAATGCTCCAAATTTCATATTGGTTAGCTTAGTCTCACCTGAACCTAAATGTTATGCCTGTATACATTTTCTAACTTTTTAATAATTTCTTTTAACTTAACAGCTTTTTGTAACTTCCCTTGCTTTACCTCTACAACTAGGTTGTTTCATTCTGCTTTTTGCAGTTCAAGCTTTGTTATACCTTGAAAAATTAACAGAGACATTGCTGTATTTATTTTATCACTTTTTATTTTTTGCCGTTTTGACTTTCCATGGTAATGACATCATAATTAAACCATTTTATAACCATCTCCGCATGGTGGTGGCCATGTTGTTTATAGTTGTTATGCCTGTTAGTGGTCATGTGGCATGTTTTGTTTTACTCCTATAAGATGATGGTGTTATTGTAGTTATGGGGCAGATATTAGTATTAGTATTAGATATTAGTATATATCAGTTAAGGGAAGAAACAGCCCAGGCTAGTTTATCTCTTTAGTTTTCCTATGTTTTGGTTTCTGTTTCCTAAATTTTCTGACTTCCTGGTTAATGAACTCCTGCCTGAGCCCTGGCAATGATTTTGCCTTTGTGTTTCAGTGTAAACCATTCGCTGGCATCAACAACTATTACAAATAAAACTTATTTTGCATATAAAAGATACAGTGCCTCTGGACAGTCCTATTCAGAAAAATCGAGAGAAAAGTACATTTGAGTGGAAACATTTGAAGGAGTGAGAATAAAGTGCTGTAATTGTTTTATAGTGCTGAAAGAACACAAGTGAAAAATAAAAATAATTGAGTTCCACTTGGGAAAATGCCATTCACTGCATAGAGGATATTGACATTTGTACATTGATAAATACAGAGTCCTGCTTCCACCCAGTCAAAAGACAAATGCTAAATGAACTGAGGTGTACTTAGAAGGCTGACATTAAAGAAGTGGGTGCAGCCAGACTGAATCCAATTAACTTCTATTGGATCATCAACTTCAATGAAACAGACATACTTGTGATTATCCCAGCCATTCCTTTGGCCCTTTGAGTTATCCCTGTAAACCTGGCTGAAAAGTCACATTCTTGACAACATTAGTAAAATCTTAAATAAATCCCTAATAATTAATTCAACTCTTAAAACGTCTTTATGAAATTAAAGAGAAGTATTAAAGTAAACATGTCCTTTAATGGTGTGATTTACATCTTGAAAGTAACTGTAGTCATTTGGTTTCTTTTTCAGAGACATTCGTTGTTAATGGTTTCTCAAAACCCATTATCACTTATGTCGGAGAAGATGTGATCCTGCTTGCCACTCTCTCACCATTACTTAATGCAGAGGATTTTGAAGTGACGTGGACTCGAATGGACCTCAGATCTCCTGTGCTTTTATACCATGATAAAATCATCATCAGTCAGGTTGTATAGTGTTTTTTTGTCTATTTTTGTGGTTTTGACTTACAAGGATTCCATTTCTGACTTATATTTCATGACTGGAATTGAATTAACAGGTGTGTTTTGTTACTGTAATGTTTTTCTTTGTTTACACAACACCATTTGGAGTTCATCACGTGACCTTTTTCATTAATCTGATGACATCATGGTAGTGACAATATAAATATGCTGGATATTGCACTGTGTGTTACCCCTTGTTGGATAAATGTGATATCAAGAATCTTTCATGTCAGTTATCATATTTTTTAAGGAGGCCCTAGCATTGCAATTGCGCTCTTTTTTTAACTTTCATTTTATCTTTGACTCCTGATTACTGTCTTGCCCTTTAATTCCTGATTGCCCTGATATTGACCCTATTCCTTCCCACACCACAACCTTGTTTTGTGAGTCCTCTCATCTTTTAACTCTCACAATAGCCCTTAAAGGTATATTGTGTCTCATAACAGGTTGAATCCTATATTGGAAGAGTAACGATTCTTCAGGAAAAACTGAAATACAGCAATGTATCATTAATAATCAAAAATATACGTGTTTCTGATGAAGGACTGTACAGATGTTTTGTGGATTCTGGACAATGGAATGCAGATACTTTGATTACTTTGAATGTTGAAGGTCAGTACAAATTATGGATTAATTTTTTTTTTCAGGATGTATTTTGACCCTTGTCAGCAGCTAATCCTCATCTGCAGAATACTTGCATATGTTGGTACAGGTAGTCATCAACTTACAACCATGTTCATTTCCGATGGACTGGACGTAAGATGGACTGTTATATGTATTCAAACTAGACCGTATATATATATATATATATAGTACTGTAAAACAAGTCCCTTAAGTCATTTTTTTTTTACATTATTTTGTGTCATTATTCTTAGCACACATTTTTTATCATTTTTTTGTAAATTATTGTTTTATTTTATTATTTTGTTTCATTATTACTGTTGCTCGCATGGGTGCTGAACTTTTAATGGCTTTCTTCTTAATGTCTGTGTTATGTTATGTCATCAGTGTGAGGCTCTCCCAGTGTTCATTGTGTTAACTGTGAAAGGAAGAGTTGTACCGGCAGAGTGTGAGCAATCGTTTGTTTTCTGTATTCAGCCTGTTAATAGTAAACATTAACAGATAAAGGAGTTCAGTGTGGTTTCATTGCCTATTTATGGTGGTTGACGCTAAGCGGTAATTTGAGAGTCACAATGCAGAAGCTTCGGAGGTTAACCGAATTTAAAGCCAAAACGCAGCAGTGCAGCACATGCAGTGATCATTGGTTAAAATGGGATAAATTAAGGTCACATGCGATCGCATTTGCATGGTTTCCCCCCTCATACTGCCTGATCACATTCATTTTTGTTTTGTGATCATTTGCCTTTTTTCCTGTAATTGTTAGACAAGTGTAACTGAACATAGTCGAAACTTCTACAGGTAATAAAGTGAGATTGAGATAAATGAGTCACAACATACGGAGCTGACATGACGAAAACTGTTGTTTGCCTGTGCAGTAGCAGTTGTAAGTTGGTTGTAAGACACATAGGTCGTAACTTGATGACTACATGTAATTACAACCACTTTGAATTATGCAATATGGGATAGAAGCTTTGTTATACATGGTTTTTTACTAGCAAACCTTTACTAATTGTTTTAAAGTTTCATTATCTCTGATTTACACATTGCAATTTAAAAGTAATATTCTTTGCTTAACAGGAACTGAAACAAGCCCAGTTTGACCAGTGTATTTAATTATAAAAAAGAATAAGAAAGCCATGCCTTCCTACATGCCGTATATGGGTCTGGTTACACCAAAAATCCCTGCATTTTTAAGGTGTTTTCACACCTAGTTCATTTGCACTATTTTTTCAAACTCTGAAATTATTTTCCTTAGTCTGGTTTGTTTAGGTAGAAGTGAACACGTCATTCAAACTCTGATGTGAACCAAAAGAAATGGACCAAAAACTTTTTGGAAAAGTTGGTCTTTGTGTGGTACAAATCGAACCCTGGTGTGATTTGCATGACTGGCACAAATACCATACAATCAGAGCAAGCATAGCACTTGACTCATTCAGACTCAGAGCCTCTCAATCACTGTAATGATTGATCAAATAACAGTTGGCCATATTTTAAAAAATTGTTTCATTTCACTTGTGATCAGCAGTGCATCCTCTCAATGTGATCACTCTTCAGGTATGATGTAAACATGGGAGGTGATATTATGTAGTAAATGTTAATTAAACATTCCAAAATAAACATCATTAACAAATATTTACAAGCCTAAACATAGCAGATATTTAATTTGAAATAAACTAAATAGAGGTTGCATTCATACAGTAAATACACAACATCATACAGTGAATTGAAACTCACCTGACATGCTAGCTAAATAAAAATGAAGATCATCACAATGTTCCTTTAGGTAGAGGTGGCTGCAACCATTAGGGGGCACACACTCCCTGGGAATGTGTTCGTTTGTCATTGCAGCTTTTACTTAACCAACAGTCACATATTATATCTATATATATATCTATACTAATAAAAGGCAAAGCCCTCACTGACTGACTGACTGACTGACTGACTGACTCATCACTAATTCTCCATCTTCCCGTGTAGGTAGAAGGCTGAAATTTGGCAGGCATATTCCTTACAGCTTACTTACAAAAGTTAAGCAGGTTTCATTTCGAAATTCTACACGTAACGGTCATAACAGTCAACAACATCCGCCACGTTGAACTTTCTTATTTACGGCCCCATCTTCACAAAATTTGGTAGGTGACTTCCCTGCGCTAACTGAAACCGATGTACGTACTTATTTCGATGGTATGACACCACTGTCGGCCGCCATATTGAACTTTCCAATGTCACTAATTCTCCACATTCCCGTGTAGGTAGAAGGCTGGCCCCATCTTCTTTTAATATTGGCTAAACACTCACAATAGTTCAATTTTTAAAAGAAAGCTCCTAGCAAAGCATTATGTAGTCATGGGATTACTACAGTTGACTCTGGCCACTTCAAAAGAGTCTAGGAAGCATGCTTCATAGTTAAGGGCTGCAGTTGCCAGAGTTTTATACTTTTCTCTCATGGTCTTTGTTTCCAAAATAAGAACATTCACTTGTTAGACATGGACTACAATCTTTTGCTGGCATTTCCCTGAGAGGCATTTTTTCAGTGTTTCTGAAATTATTCAGCTACTGGTAAAGCTGTGGCATTAACTGTGATACATAAACAAAGATTCCACATTCTAGGGGTCTTCATTGTAAAACATTTAGTGAAATTCAAAGTAAAACAGTTCACATAAAAAAGAATGATAGTAATAATAATAATAATAATTGATAATACACAAAAATAAAACAACTTCTTGCTTATGATGTTTCTCTTTAAGGATGAAATTTAAGGCTTTAAGTTTTTTTTTTAAACATTTACGTTCATGCTTAGAAAATGATATCCCTCTGAAACTTTCATTTTGTAAACTATTTCTAGTATATCTATTTGTAATATTAGAAATACAGCAGAATATTACAAATGTTCCACTAACATACCAGGTTATAGGGGATAAAGCAGAATCTTCTATTATCTATGTAGCTACAACTTACATTCTACTATAATACATTAAACAAACACTAATTATCATTAAATTATTAGATCTGGCTCTTAAATCTACTATATAATGGAAAATGGTTTATTTAATGGGTTAGAGGAGGAGAAACAGCTGAATGTGTTCTGACCATCTAATCATATCTGCACTTATGGGCACCTCTACATGATAACCACCTTTATCCACCCTCTTGAACTTAGAAACTTTTTAACGTTTGTAAAACATATGGGATTAAATCACTTAGAGATTTGTATATAAATATTGTCTTTGCGTCATATGAACAATTACACTCCAAATTTAATTTTCCATCAACACCATTTTTCTACTATCTCCAAATTAGAAACTTTGCTAAACGAAATCTGCCTAGCTTTCCTCACCTCCCACCTATTTCTATTCCAGAAGAGATATTGATCTGTCTCGAAGACTCAGACAGCATTTCTGTAATACTGTATATAAAAACATTTTAAAGTCCCTTCCTTTTAAAGATCCCAGAGTACAGTGGGAAAAGGATCTCTTACTCAACATTTCAGAAAAGGTGTGGAAGGCAGCCATGCACAGAATTCACTCGAGCACCATATGTGCAAAACATTCAGTTATTCAACTTTAAATCTTTTATTGAGCACATTTATCTTATTTAAAATTTTCCAAAATGTTTCCAGGGCAAGATCCTATAAATATAGCAAACGGGTTCCAGCCTCACTAGGCCACATGTTTTGGGGGTGCACAGACAGCCTTGGTGTCACAATCTCTCCTAACCCATTAACAGCTGTGTTTGATGTACTTCCAGATGGGCTTAAAGTGGAGAAGGACAAACAAACCGTAATTGCCTTTACTTCACTACTAGCACGTAGACTTATCTTTCTTAACTGGAAGAATCCTAGCCCACCTTTATTAAGTCATTGGGTAACTGATGTTATATACTATTTGAAATTGGAAAAAATCAAATTCTCACTTAGAGGATCTGTTCAAAACTTTTTAAAACTTGGCAGGACCTAATCAATAACATTTTAGAATAAGCATTTAAATTGGTGGAAAAGACTCTTTTTCTCTCTTTACTACTCTCAACAGTTTTGCCCTGGCTGTTTGCCTTTCTTTCTCATGGGTAGTGGTGGATTTGAGTTTAGTTTTGTTAAGTTTGACTTGATTGTATGGAATGTTATATGCTTTTAATAAATTCAATAAAAGATAAAAAAAAAATCATCTGCACTTGATGGTGCACAGGTTTTAGTATTTCAGATAAGGAATATAAAAATGGCCATTCCACTGCCATTTTCTCAGATATCCAGTAGATTTTTGGACCCAGGTTTTATGGACCTCTCATAGAAGTCTAACCCAACTGAAGTTTTCACTGGTAAGATTTTCTTCTTACAAGTGGAGTCAAAATTTGCTCTTTACTGTATCTTTTTCCTGACAAGTAAGTCGAAACAAAGTACCAACTTCAAGCTTTTAAAATTAGCCTTTGTTCACACAATAATAATAGATATGAAAATTGCAAGTAAAATTCAAATGCTACCATCTCTACTTTTGAACAATGCCAGATTTAAAAAAAAATCTTATTAAAAACACCTGTCATTTTTATCTTCTTGTTCATTGATTTTATGGTTTGAATTTGAATAGTTTTAGGTGCACAGCCTACCATTTCCATGAACACTGCTGAGGACCAGCAGACCACACTGGACTGTAGTGCTGAGAAGTGGAACCCCCAACCTCAAGTCATCTGGACGGACATGAATGGTGTACATGTGACATCACAGTCCCCAATAACAGCAGAGCAGGATAAGGAGGGACTGCTGAGAGTGAGCAGTGTCATCCCAGTGAAGAAAGAGTACAATGTGTTCACCTGCCTGATGAGAAGTAATGCACCAAAGCCAAACTGGCCATCCAGTCTCACCATCTACAGTGAGTGATTGGACAGTGTGGAGTTAACATCAGCGGCTTTTAGCTTATAAATTTCATTACATTGCCCCACTTCTATGTATTATATTGTAACTTTATTTTGCACTTCTGGAACACATAAAAGACCATTGCACCATTATAATTCCTTCAAAATTTGTTTTCAGTTCTTCCTTTCACCTTGACTTCAATGCATTTTGCCAACTTTGGAGAGGTTCTTGAACATTTTCTCAATAGCTCTGAACTTGTGAAGAAACGGACTACACAGGATACACTCATCACTAGTGATCGGTAACAGAAAAAGCAACTGTAAAATGCAGCTCCATGTTTATACAAGGTTAACAACATAAAATTATATTCAAAAACCGAAACAAAACAGAGGTTCACCAGTTTTAGAAAAGGCTTGGTGAAAGCAACAATGCACACATCATAACAAGTAACACATGTATGCTGAGGCACATGATGATATATACGCTGATAATAATCAGGCTGCCATTTCATGTGCACCAAAGTCTATTTTGAAAACAGTCCAAATTATTTCCTGTAAAGATAATGCATGTAAAACAGCAAACCATGTGTTTCATTTTTAGGGTCCTCAATAACATCAGAATGATTAAAGACACATCGAGCTAATGTTGGGCTTTTCTTTTGGAGGTTTATCATCTCTAACACAGAATAGAGATCTCACAACTAAAGCTTGTCATTTCTAAATGGGGTTTTCTTATTTTTCTGACTGAAATACGTATTTCTGTCCTACATACTCAGGCAGTTTCCCTTGTTTTGCAGGTTTCTCGCCAGGAATCTCTGTCTGGTTGGTGGCTTTCTGCATCTTGTTGATTCTTTGTATGATAGTAACTCCTCCTCTGATCATTCAATGGAGAAAAATGGGAGGTGAGGACAAAACCCACCGCCGACAACCCTACCTCAGTACTGGAAAAAAACAAAATGTATTTTTCTTTAAATGAGGAGTTAATTTTAAAGACACATGGAATATGACTTTAGACGTATTCTTAATCCTTTGCTTTTTTCCAGAAATGAAGAGAAGATATGATTCAGTAGGTGAGCACATTTTTAAACCAGTCTAATGCAACAGATTTCCATTAAATTGCATAGATGTATGATATACAGAATCTGCTTGATTCAATGAGGTATGGGGTGGGATTTGATAGTCTGTTGAGTAGCTTATAATTCAATGTAATTTTGTGGTTTTTTTTTTAATTCGTGAAATTTTTGCAATAATTTTAGTATAGTACACAAGCCACATCTTTCATCAGTATTGACTGTGCTCACACTGTACACAATTGGAAGAACATCCTACAACAGCCAATACGTGTGTATGGGCTACATTATTAGGGTACTACAGACAATGTGTTACATGCATTAAACTAACAATGGTGACAAAAAAGAAAGATAGCCACGTTATTGGAAGTACATCCACACCATAAACTAGAAATTATCATAGTGTCTTGTTGCAGGTATTATGCATGATGGTTATGGCAAATGAAATTTTTGTGTATGTACCAGTAAAGAGACAAAGACATTATGCCAAGCTAAAGTCTAAACCCAAAATCAGTTCTATTTTTTTATCAAAACCAAAAATCATTAATTTAAAGGTATGTTATTTAAGGTCAAAAATGAAGCAAAGCTCAAAACAACAAGTTCTGAGTGGTGCTCACAGTTATCTTGTTGACAGGATGCCATTACAGGTCAAAACTTCATCTCAGATATCAGAAGAAGTCAGCATCATTATTCTCCTTGTCAATGACATCCATTATATAATTCTGAAAAAATAAGTTTAAAATTGTTTTTTCATTTGGGCGCTGGTGATTTGGTTCTCTGTCTGCGAGTTTTTTTTTTTGGTAAGTAACGCACTATTGTTGCATGGTATGCTGGTACTAAAAGAGTACTGAACAACCAAATTTTTAAGTGGTATTATACCAGCATTATGTAAAACTCAGTATTACTAATGGTTGTGTACCAGCACCTCACACTGTGACCCCCAACACATGAAATCTTTCCAATTATTTTTCCTTTGCTCATTCTAATACTTTCCATGGACTCAGAACTTAACAGGCGTAAAACGGCATTTATAGTAAAAATAAGAAAAATTAAGGTTAAAGAGTAGTATTTTGATGGATTAACAAGTGCAGTACTTTCCCACAGCGCAAGTTCACAAAGAGTGTTTTGCCTAAGCTTATTTGATGAACAGACACAAACACAAACTAGGTCAAACCTAATTGCTGTGATTTTGTAAGGTGTGTTGCAAGACGTCATATTAAATAGCATTAATCCAAAATGTATGTCTATGCATTGCACATACTGATTTAATTAATGTGAATTTCACTAATAATATTGTACCGAGCCTGGGTCCAGGCCTAACATGGATATGTTCTCCAGGAAGTTGCGGACTGCAGAGGAGTTTGCAACTTTCATACTTTGAGAAGCAGTTTAATATGCATCTCCCTATTGTGTAATAAATGTATCCTTTATTTGCTTCTGTATTGTTTTGGTACAGGTATTGGGGTGGAAAAGCTGGTGTTAGTACCAAAGTCAATATTTTAGTATTGATCCAACACACAACTAAAGTAAGCTTTCATTCCAGCACACATTAACATAGGCATTAACTTCAACATAACAGGACAGCTGATTATCAGTCTTTTTAAGTTGAATATTCAATATATGAGTGGTGCTTTAATGCAATGAACCAATGTACACTTAGAAATATACTCATTACTCAATGTATACTATATATAACTATATAACTATATAACTATTATATAACTTTACAGTTATTTAAAAGAATCCATACTCTCCCACAGAGTGTCTTAATATATATACTCCTTTAAAACAGCAGAGGATTTGTTGAATTTGCCTTACAATAAATATATACAAGAAAGATGATCAATTGCTAACACTAAATATTCCTAGGAGTACCATGCTTGTTCCAATTGTGAACTATGAGTAGACTTCATGTTATTTTATGTTTTTGTTCCATACCATAAAGCAGCTCATGTGCTCCTTTTGTCCAAGCTATGACTCCCAATGTTTTTTGCTGTCTTAATAACATTCTTTCTTTTCTGTGCCTCCTTTGATCCACTTATCCAATCAGACACAGCCATACAATGTTCATTTCAAATTAGATACCTGTATATTAAAAATAAAATACAATTTAATTTCAGAGTAGATGCAATTATATCATTTTAATTATAATTAATGTTGGAACAAAACTCTAAGTACATTTAAAACTATTTAAAGCTTATTTCATGTGATGTACCACTTTGTTTCCCTGTACTCACATACTCACATTTTTCGTGTCATTTTCACTCCACCACTGAATTCTGCACTCTTCTCTTTCTCCACAGTCAAATTCTTTCCTGTGTATTTTCTGCACAAAGAAATTGGTAAGAACATTATGGTATTATTATTCATTTTTTCCACATCTGTGATAAAAAGAGTAATTCCTGATGAATGTACAAACTCCACACAGTACCCAGGAATCCAAAGCTGTGCAGCAGAAGCTTTAATCAGTCTGCGGCTGTGCTGCCTACTGCTATGAAATAAACAAAAAAATAAAGACTGCAAAAATTTAAAAGAAGCATGTAGAGCAGAAATGGAGATTGTGTTTGTCTGATTTATCAGTCAGTAACACTGGTCTGTTCTTTTTCAGAGATGTCACAGCGTGTCACTCATGCAGGTACTGTATCTGAACAGGGGCATGGAGAGGCAGGTCCTTTAATTTTGAGCGACTGATTAAATTTTTATTCTCTGTTACAGAATGGAGGAGGATCTGCAGTTCAGCAGGTGAGTCTAACCAATTAAAAAGACCAACAGAATGCAGTCCTGTTTCAGTAATCAGATAATAAAGGATCTTGTAACTCTGAGTTGACAGACAGCACAGTTATATTGTGTGTGAACACTATACCAAATTATATGAAATAAGTGGAGTGTAAAAGATACAAGATATATACAAGGAGTGTAAAAGATACAACAATGTCTAGTAGAAATGTTAATATGAAAGGATAGCAATTTATCCACTTACAATAAGAATGACTGTATCACATGGAGGTGGATAAATGCTTAATAATATTAGTACGTGACAATGCTACTAGTACTAGAAGTCTTCCAGTATAATGGTCAAATGTTAACAGGAAAAAAGACCCATCTAAGCTTTACCTTGTCATTTCACTGTCTACTTACATTGTTAGTTCATGCTCCTTTTCACAGTGTCTGTCTTCACTACCTTATCCAGGAGTGTCACCTGTGACACTGTAATACCTGTCATGAGTTTGTGCTTCTATGAATGCAAAAATGGTGTGATGCCTCCAACAGGCTTCACAGGCCAGGACAGGCCTTCTCTGCCTTCCAGGAAAGAGCCTTAGGTTTCAAAGGCCAAAAAGGGATGTTAGCCTCAAAATAACTTTAAATGTACCCAAATATCTCAAAAAGCCCCACAGGAGGAGGTTAAGCATAACCTAAGCTTGTATAAATAGGGCAAGCAATTAATCTTTATAAAAAGAAAAGGCTTTACTTTCAAAAAGGCAGTCCTCAGCAAATAAATCCTAAAACACAATTCGATAATCAAAATGCTTGTGTAGCCCTCTCACCATTTAACTGGCACGTTACCTATGACCTAGGATGAAATTTTACTGGTGGGATCCACATTAAACACCTCCCAATAAATTTTAATAACCAATGGTGTTTCACTCTTGTTCATTCTCTAGAGTGGGTATATAAATAACTCAGACCACTACCATTATGTTTGTAACTCTCTGTTTACTGAACAGCCTTGTATACTTCCTAAACAGTGCCAGATACTAAAAAGTCCGTGCTACAACATGAGTCAAATAATCACATTGTTACATCCTTCCTTTTTTTTTTTAAATTAGTGCAACTTCACGCCATATCTCCACACATGAACACATTTACTGTCTGAACATACTAAAACATTAACGGTCCATATGTAACTTAAGTAACATAGTCTTTCAAATACTGTGGTCTGGCACTAATCTGACCTGATCTGGTAGTAACAGTATGTTTTGTGTAACTAATTGGCTGAGTACTGTGATCCTTTGATCTGCTGTTCTCAGCACACTGTTCTTGTTTTATGACCAGGTCTTGATGGCCAGTGTGCTTTAGGTACCTTCTGTTCCTCCTCAGAACACAACCACTGTCCAGTTCAATCTTATATAACCGTTTGTTGACCGGTTCTATAACTGTTGCTTTCTACCAGACCTTTTGTGACTGTGTTGGCTGTACTCTTACTTGATCACCTGGTGTCAGTGCGGTCATGTTTTTCACGTGTCTGTTGTAGTACATTTCTTGTCGCCTTTGATTAAGTCTCAGTCCGTGTGTTGTGTCTATTACTTTTGGCTTCAATAGATTGTTGTGTCTTGGGAGTAGTGTTCGTGTCCTCCTGCTTAGTAGTCTCTGTGCAGGGCTTGCATTTAGACCCTGTGACGGAGTGTTTCGGTGATCTAATATTGCAAGGTATGGATCTTGTCTTGCCATCTTGGCTCTCTGCATCAGACATTGTGCTGTTTTGACAGCGGACTCCGCCTTCCCATTACTTTGCGGGTGAGTGGGTGACGATGTTTTATGCTGGAACTCCCAACGTCTACTGAACTGTTGGAATTCGGTTGACGCATATTGTGGCCCATTGTCTGAAAACACAATGTCAGGTATACCTTGCCTGGCAAAATGGGCTTTCAACTTGTTAATCACAATGGAAGACTTTGTGTCTTGCAGGTAATCCACCTCCCAGAAATTTGAAAAATAGTCCACAGTGATCAAATAGTCACGGTTATTGAAAACAAACAGATCTGTCCCCACTTTAGACCATGGTCTTTCAGGTAATTCATGTGGGCAGAGTGATTCTTTCTGTTGTTTTACTCCCAGTGTTCTACACAGATCACACTTCTCAATGTATCCCTTTATCTGCGCATTCATTCCGGGCCAATAGAGGCATTCCCTTGCTCTCCTCAAACATCCTTCAATACCAAGGTGTGCTGAGTGAACTCGTTGTATCATGTCACTCCTGAGAGCGACTCTTTCCCCTTTGAACACAATACCATCCTGTATTGACAGTTCATCCTGGATTGAGTAGTAGTGATCTATTTTACTTGGTATATCTCTTTTGTTTGTTGGCCACCCTTCTCTTAATTTCTTTGTTGACACTTTTTCTATAGTCAATCAATCAATCAATCAACATTTATTTATATAGCACATATTCATATAAAAAAATGTAGCTCAAAGTGCTTTACAAAATGAATAGAAAAATAGAAGACACAATAAAAAATAAACATAAGTCAACATTAATTAACATAGAATAAGAGTAAGGTCCGATGGCCAGGGTGGACAGAAAAAACAAAAAAAAACTCCAAAGGCTAGAGAAAAAAATAAAATCTGTAGGGGTTCCAGACCAAGAGACCGCCCAGTGCCCTCTGGGCAATCTACCTAACATAAGTCAAACAGTCCTCTTTGTATTTAGGGTTTTCATGGAAGGACCTGATGATGATGGTCATGTAGACTTCTGGCTTTCAGTCCATCAATGTTGGTGCATCATGATGCTTTGAGTAGGTGGTGGTGGCGCAGGCCGCCACCACAAAGAAACCGGAAAAGAAACAGATATATAAATATATCTATTTATATATATATATATATAAATAGTGTCGTTTCATGTGACTGAAGACAGAGACATATAATTAAAGTTAGTAAAAAATCTTTTATTAATACACACCAGGCAAAGGTAAGATGATAGAGAAGCACAGTCCTAGGACACCTGCCCTTCATCTGCCTCGAGGGGTCGGTGTCCCAAATCTTTTATAGGGCCTTTGTCTTATGACTTTAGTTGCACAAGAATTTCAAACCGTTACATCTTACAACATTTTGCTTGGATCAGCATTTACCACATCCTTTAAGTTCATCAGTTGGTCACTTGTGGTTTTAGTTCATCAGTTGGTCACTTGTGGTTTTTTGTTCGTTAGGAGAAACAAGAAGTTGCACTTGTCATGTGCACTATAGACAAGACAGGGTCTGCATGGCATTGTCATGTACACCAGATTGATCAAACTGATCAAACTGTTTATTATTTTTCCACATTCCCCCCTTTTGAACAATCTTGGTATGACAAGGAATAAAGGAAAGTTAGACGGCGGAGGTAAAAAGTGGGGAAAGAGGAGGAGAGGGAGAAGGGGATAAGGAAACTGAAGAAGCAAATTGGAGTATACGTTCCTCGTGTAGCATATAGGCCTTGGCCATAGAAGCAGTGAAATATTTGCATATTATATAGCGAATAAGAGGAATAATGCAGCAGCCAACAAGGAGAAGAACAATGAATACTACTGCCAAAGAAATAAATGCTGACTTTAGCCATTGGCCCCAGGACCCGAAAGTGGACGTAAACCACTGATCCCAAGGGTTAGGGATGCCAGAGTTAGTGGCAAATTCATTAGAAAGGGCAGTAAGGCCGGCTAATGCATGAGTGATAGAGCCATCAGGAGCAGTATTATTGGGAATGTAGGTGCAGCATGTGTCTCCAAACATTGCACAGACACCACCTTTCTCGGCTAAAAGCATATCTAGGGCCAACCTGTTCTGCCAGGTCATTAGAGAGGTACGATCCAACTGCTCATGAATTCCTTCAATGGCATCTTTTGTGAAGTTGAGGAATTGTTGTTGGTTATAATAAAAATAATTGATTCAATCAACATTTTTATTGATGGTGATCTGAGGTATTATGGACTCGAACCCAGCAGCTACCTGATCCCTGGCTTTAAATTTATCTGGGACTCCTCTAGGGACTCCTATGAAATCAATATATACTCCTGGGCCGTGTAGGGAGAAACTGGAAGAAGAGTCTGGGAGAGAACGGGTTCGGCGGGAAAAAGTGGAGAGCTGGGAATAAGAGGGGTGATACGGAGGGTGTGAAGAGGGTAAGGACAGTAATCGGAAAGGCATAACCAGCTGTATAGGGGCACAAGTGCCAGACCAATCGAAAGGCAAGATATCAAATAGTTTTGACCTGCGGCACATCCACCAAATATCAGACCTAAGGGTAGTTTGGGAAAGCAAAAATTTTTAAAGAGTGGAATTAAAAGAGGAGGAGTTAACATGGAAGGTCTGGGAGGCAGAAGGAAGAAGGTAATTCTCCTACCCAAGCAATTCCATTTGATTTAAAGCATGTGAAATTGCCTTCATGAGACTGAAACATGGGGTAATCATATGACGGGTGGGGAAAAAGGGAAGATAGATTAGCACATTCGAATTAGTGGGGATTTTGGGGTTAGTAAACAAGTAGAGAAGACAAGGTAACCCAGTGGGGTCAGAAATGTTGGATAGTGGGAAAGGGACTGTAGCTAAATGAGAGCGTGCGCTGCGCAGCGTAGCAATGTGAACGGTTAACCTGTTTTGCCGAATAGATTACCCACTGCAACCATCTATTTTGATCCCCATAGCCTGTCTCCACAGAGAAAGTGCTGGTTAAGGTATTTAGATGCAAAATCTGAACCAGGGGTGTTTCGTCACGTGGAGACACAGTGGTGAGAAACTGAGTAAGAGAGGGGGACGGGGGAGAGAGAGCGGGTGTCCTAACCTTAATTTGGAAAAATCCTCGGGGATCATAACCACTTGCATATGCAGCTAAGACATAAGTTCCTGAATCATGCAGAGAAGGATTCTTCAGAGTAATGATTAATGGATTACAATGATTCTCGGCACACTCATGAGGGCGTGTCCCTTTAAAATAGAGAATCGAGTTTTCAGGCCATACTGTGTAGCCTGCCAAGGTTCATAACCCCAGTCATTTGGTCCTGTATTTGCAAACACGTCGCTCCAAAATCCACATTCAGAGTCCTCTGAGGAGGAACCTGAATCAGAGTCATACCAAGGGTAGCTTACACAAACATATTTGTCAGGCCATTCCCATTGTTCCTGTCTGCCAGTACAGGGGGCAATTGCACAAAAATCAATCTGGAATGAGGCAGTTTCTTCCACCTGAAAGTCAGTGTCACCCGTGAAGTGGATAATGGAATGGAAAACAATAAGATTATGTATATTAAGGGTGCCATCTTTTGCAGTGTGAAGCGTGAATCCAGGCGGCAATCCTTCAACCTTTACGGCGTGGTGTGGACAGAAGAACTTGGAACGGTCCTTCCACCTAGGCTGATGCCAATGTTTCCTCCGGGTGTCTCGAACCAGAATCCAGGTGCCCAAGGGAATCGGTGAGTCTTCAGATGGAGGGCTGGTTCTCCAGGCCTGATTAACCTGCTCGTGGACTTCCTTCAGGGACGCTCGGAGACCTGTAAGACTAGAGAGAAGATCATTGTCCACGGTATGCAGGTTCACATTTCCTATAACCATGCCAACGGGCATGGGTCGTCCGGTCAGAATTTCAAACGGCGATAGTCCCAATTGTCGGTGTGTCCGTCCCCTCAATCCCATTAGGCCAGGGGCAGAGCGTCTGGCCATGATAAAGTGGTTTGTTCACAAATTTTTGCAAGCTTAGCCTTTAGGGTGCCATTGCATCGTTCTACGATACCCCCACTTTGTGGATGATATTTGCAGTAATGATGTACATTGATCTGCAGCCAGGTGGTTAATTCATTTATAATGGAATTCACAAAGTGAGTACCATTGTCTGTTTGTAACTTTTGGGATGCCCCATCTTGGAATAATTTCTTAATTAGTGCCTTAGCAACTGTTTTAGCATCATTGTGCTTAGAAGGGAAAGCTTCTACCCATCGGGAGAACACATCGACAATCACAAGGCAATATCGGTAACCTCTAGACGGTGTTAGTTCAATGAAATCCATTTGGAGGTGCTCAAACGGACCCATTGGGTTAGGAGTAACGGCGGGACTTACCTGTGTGCCTTTTCCTACATTAAACCTTTGACATAATGCACAGCGTCTACAGAATTGCTCTGCATATGTAGAGAAGCCTACAGCTTCCCAATGTTTTTCAACATCCCGACCATGGCATCTTTCCCAGCATGGTCGAGGCCATGGGCTATTTTGCCATACCTGGAAAAGAAGCCTTTGGGAGAAAAGGTTTGTTAGTTTGCTTATGAGTCCAGACTCCATCAGAGAGGGACCCTTCTTTGGACCATTTTTCTTTTCGATGTCCGTTGCTGCACTCTGTAGAGAAATAATTTGATTATCAGGGTCCTGGTCATTTCTCTGTTGGAATAAAGAGATTGGTGTGTTACTGTGTGCAGCCTTTTTAGCAAAGTAGTCTGCTAATTCATTTCCTTTGCTGACAGGATCCTGCTTTCCTGTGTGAGCTTGACATTTAACAATCGCTAGCTTTGATGGTTTAGTTATGGCTTCTAAGAGGGATTCGATTAACTTTTGATGTTGGATGGGCTTGCCAGTACTGGTCTTGAATACCCTCAATTTCCATAATGCCCCATGATCATGGCAGACTCCAAAGGCATATCTAGAATCTGTATAAATTGTTATGATTTTTCCTTCAGACAGCTGACATGCTCGAGTGAGCGCTATTAGTTCAGCTGCTTGTGCACTCAAACTTGATGAAATTCGATTTGCTTCCAGCAGGCGGTCCCCTTGGACCACTGCGTAACTAGTTGAGGGTGTTCCGTTTTCCAATCGCAAAGAACATCCGTCTACAAAAATAATTTCTCCAGTTTCTAAAGGTGTTTCCTGTAGATCTACTCGAGGCTTTACAACCTTTGCTATTTCTTTATGGCAATTATGCGGTTCGCCTTCTTTATCTGTTGGCAAAAGGGTGGCTGGATTTAAAGTGGAGCATCTTTCAATCGTGACGTTTGCCAGAGTACAGAGTACATTCTGATAGTGTATTGCCCTAGCAGTAGTGAGATGTGAGGTCTTAGCCTGTACTAAAATGGAATGTACAGCGTGAGGCACCTTTACTGTTAGGGGGCTCATGAGCACTATATCTGTACTGGCTAGCACAGCTTCTGTTGTGGCAGCCACAGCCCTAAGGCAAGGCAGAAGTGCTGCAGCCACTGGATCCAATTTTTTTGAAAAATATGCTATTGGCCTTTGTTTATCCCCATGTAACTGTGTTAAAACTGCATTCATATATCCCCCCTTTTCGTCCATGAACAGAGTGAATAGATGTGAGAAATCCGGTAAGCCTAACGCCGGAGCCGAGGAAAGTGCGCTTTTCAAGTCATAGAGAGCCTTCTCAGCCTGCTTGTCCCATTGCACTTGACCAGAAAGAGGAAGGTCAGGGGTGTTTGCTAGATTTTGTAATGGCTGTGCTCTTTCAGTGAAATTCAAAATCCATTGCCGGCAGTAACCTAGAATGCCCAATACAGACATAACCTGTTGTTTTGTGACAGGTCTAGGAAGATTTTTGAATGGTGTTAATGTGATCGCTAGAGAGCTCTTGTTCCATTTGTAATGTCATGACCTAGATATTTTACAGTCGTTTGAATTAATTGCAGTTTAGCCTTTGAAACTTTATGTCCATTTTCTCCCAGGAATAGTAGTAATTTTTTAGTGTCCTGCTCACAATCGTCTTCTGTAGTACTGCATAACATAATATCATCTACATATTGTATTAATGTACTACCTCGGTCTGGCCAGAACCCTTCTAAACTTTGAGCAAGCGCTTGTCCATACACACAAGGGGCTTCAGTATATCCCTGAGGCATGACAGTCCATGTCCAACGGCGGTTTTGGAAAGTAAAAGCAAACCAAAATTGAGAATCAGGGTGTACAGGGACAGAAAAGAAAGCATTGGCTAAATCAATCACGGAAAAGTAACGAGCAGAGGGAGGGATTGCAGAAAGAATAGTGGAAGGATTAGGAACAATAGGGGCCCTAGGAAAGATTGCAGAATTCACTTGTCGTAAGTCTTGAACAAAGCGCCATGAACCGTCAGCCTTTCTTACAGGTAAAATAGGGGAATTGACGGGGAATATCTAATCGGAATAATCGCACGCGCTTCACAAGATCAGAATGTACAGCGGAGATGCCAGCCTCTGCTTCGGGACAGAGGATACTGAGCACGGTGCGGCGGAAGGAAGATTTCGGGTAGACCACCAGAGGCTCACAATGGGCTATCCTTCCATAATCATTCTTTCCCTGGGCCCACAGTGAATCAGGAAGCATAGAGAGCCAAGAAGGGAAGTAGTTTGCAATGAAAAAACAGAAAAGGAAGTGCGGCACAATGCACGATGCACTAAAAAATCAGTTTGGAGCACAACTTTAGTTATCAAATGGTCTGAGGTATCGAAATTACCTGGGGCAACATGTAACCAGTCTGTTCTATTAAGACATTGTTCTACCCATGGTCCGATTTCCCAATGTACAGTGCTTGATTTAGCTAAAGAAATATGAGGCACTGAACCACCAAGAGAAAATATTCTGTGAGTATGTGAGATGAACATAAGCAGCAGCTTTTGTGGATGAAATGAAATACAGGAATGTGAAGGGTTTCGGGGCAGGTACCTGAAGAAAGAAAAGATTCCAGCCAGGGGGTGTCTACTTCTGCAGGGAAATATTGAGCAGTGCAATGTAAGGTGTCAGGGGCTTGGAGATTGGGAAACAAGCAGGAGGGAAAGGAGTGAAGGGCTTTAAGAAGGATGGTGTGTAGGGAAACATTTAAAGTCCATGCTGCAAAAGAGGGTCTGGGGGATGGGCAATTTGGGACATTAGTTTTGGGGTGGAGCAGAAGAATCCTTGATTAGTCATGCAGATTGAAAGAGAGAGTTTTGTCATAAGATCTCGTCCCAGTAAATTGACAGGGCAGAGTTGATTAATCAGGAATTGATGTGACAAAGAAGAGCCTCCTGATCGTTGTTGAACCTGAAGTGGTTTCGAGACTCGGAGAACATGGGGTTTTCCAGAGGCCGTAAGGACAGTGACAGTTTCGTTCGAGGCAGGGACCGTAGCCAAAGAGAGAGTGGAGCAGGTGGCCCCAGTGTCCACAAGGAAGGCAGTTTCTGTGCCGTTTATGAATAAAGTCAGTAATGGATCAGTTTCAGAGTTATGAGTCAATAATGGTAATTGAAAAGAATGGCTGGGGGCCCCTGCGCTGTCCTATGTCCAGTACTGCTGGTCCGGTGGATCAGGAAAAAGGGAAGGAGGTGGAGAGAGAGGGAGTTGTTGGCGCTGGGGGCATTCTCGCCGGAAATGCCCAGTCTCTCCGCATTGGTAACATCGGTATGGAGGGCCACCTGACTGATGTGCAGGGGAATTGTCGGAGTCTGTGGTCCGAATCGGAGAGAGTCCGCGTCCTCTACCTCTTGCACGGCCCCGGGTACGGGGATCGAATCCACGTCCTCTGGATTGAGGTCCTGCAGTGTAGTAGTTTAGCTGAGCGGCAATAAGTTTAGTTTGTGTATCAGACTCTTTTTGCTTCATCTGTCGTTCAGCGTGTTCTGCATGCCGCTTGACTTCCTCAAAAGTGGCAGACTCCCATCCAATGCAGGAGATTTGGACCTTGGACTGTATGCCAGGTCGCAGCCCTGATGCAAAAGGAGGAACAGCCACCCTTAAGCGATCTTCGCTTCGTTCTATGCCAGAGTGAGTGGCCATTAGATCCTGTATGCGCAACCCCCATTCATCGACTGTCTCATCCTTTCTTTGTTTAGCTGCTGAAATTAAGGACCAGTCTGTTCCCTTTTTGAATTTCTGTTTCAGATTTTCCTTGAGTCCGCCCCACTGTGTTTGGAAATCAACCTCTCCTCCCCGTCCCTCTCCCCGATGTAAAGTCTCCCTCCAGGTCCAATTAACACCATTATGAGTCCCATGGTTAACGGATGCCCAGGTGGGACCCAATTTGCGGCGTAAAACTTGAGTCCATTCTGCTGCGTTTGGTTTGTACATGCTATCAAGCTGGTTGAGTTGTTCGAACTTGTCCCCACCTTTCACTTTAGGATCATACTGTTCTGCCACTACATCCTTCAATTCTGTTATGTCCCAAGTGCGGTGTATCATTACAGTGGTGGGGTTCTGGGGGCTAGCTGGCTGGGACGGGTCATGACGAGGGTTTGGAACTTCCATTAACGGGAAGGAATAGGTCGGGCCTGCAGGTTTGGGAGAAGAAGTAAAGACAGGGGCAAATAGTGAAGAGGTTGGGGGGGCCGAAGCGGAAGGAGGGCCATGACTGCGGGTATGTCGGGCAATGGGTGAACGGTGGAAGTAAGTCTGGTTTTGAGTTTGGGTCAGGAGGGGCTTTTGATCTTTCTTGTCTGACCCCTCATCTTCCTCGGGTCGAGAGGGATCGTAATGATATTGTTCATCGAAAAATACTGCTCCAGATTGTTCATCAGGAACTTGGGCATTTAGGGGATGTTTTGGGGAGGGTGGTGGAGCTCGGTACGGAGGGGGGGAACAAATGACTGGGTACAGCGGATCCCCTGGACCCTGTTTCTTTTTCTTAGTTGTATGGGATCCTGATTGAGTGGCCTCTTTCTGAAGGGCTAATAAAAGCTCATCCTTCTCCTTCTGGACCTTTACCTCATTAGCTCTCAATACCTCGTTCTGTTTCTGCATTGTCTCTAAAGTCCTATCCTTAATAACTAATTCCCACCGATCAAACATGTCCATTCGATACGGCCCACCATTACAACATCCTTGTGTATTTCTGCATAAAATTTTTCTAATTTCCTGAATTTCACATGTATCTCCTGTCCCTTCCAACGTCCAACGCCCTCCGCTTTACTTATTCCACTTCTTACACGCCTTCTTAAAATCTAACCCCGTCTTTTTCTCTATTAATTTTCTAGGAGACCCATTTTTTCTCAGCGTCTGTTGATCCCCCGAAAATAATCCTTCAAGTATTAAAGACTTTGAACCCTCGCGACACTGTTTGGCAGGCTTGCTGTTATGTGTTCCCATTTTTCCCTTGCTTTTTCCTCCCGATTGCTGTGACAGATTTATTCCCTCTTGTCGTGTCCTATTCTCACTTCTGTCTTCAATGAACTATTAGCTTTTCTGAGTGTGCCACTCACCCGTTTCTAGTGTTCCCCTTAATATTCCCAGAAGTGGAATACCAAAGCTTTTCCTACGTTACTGTCACAGTGCTCGGCGAAAGCAAGTATTTATTTCCAGTACGTACTTGTTTATTATTCCCCTTGTTTTATTAATCTGTTATTCCTCTATTCTATGCTCTATCCTCTGTCCAATAGATTTGTCCAGGTTTATGGGTGTGCCACGCACCGGATCCCGCCCTAAATCCCCCTTTTTATAATTCCCAGAGGATAGTGTTCTATACTATCTTTCCCAACAGCAGTGACTTAAAACAAGGTATTTCTTTTCCGTTTACTATTCCCAGTCACTTTTTATATTCCACAGCAAGCCCGCCTCCAGCCTATCTTTTACGGAAACCCCCAACGGTACTTACCCCAGCCTGGGTGTTAGTCAGCTCTGTCAGGAAATCCTTCTCAGTCACCGTGGTTGTACCAGAAGGAGACCGGGGACTCCTCACGCAGGAGCCGTCTCAGGACAGGGCAGTCCTAACTTTTATTGGAGCTGCTTACTCTGCTGCCGGTGTACACAGTAGTGGCAGTCTGCTTCAAGAAGACGGATCGCTGAGGTCTTCCCGCTCGAGGAGTCAGCCGGCCGTCTCCTGCCCCACGTTGGGCGCCAGAAAACTGTTGACATTTCTATAGTGTCGTTTCTTGTGACTGAAGACAGAGAGATATAATTAAAGTTAGTAAAAAATCTTTTATTAATACACACCAGGCAAAGGTAAGATGACAGAGAAGCACAGTCCTAGGACACCTGCCCTTCATCTGCCTCGAGGGGTCGGTGTCCCAAATCTTTTATAGGGCCTTTGTCTTATGACTTTAGTTGCACAAGAATTGCAAACCGTTACATCTTACAACATTTTGCTTGGATCAGCATTTACCACATCCTTTAAGTTCATCAGTTGGTCACTTGTGGTTTTAGTTTATCAGTTGGTCACTTGTGTTTTTTTGTTCGTTAGGAGAAACAAGAAGTTGCACTTGTCATGTGCACTATAGACAAGACAGGGTCTGCGTGGCTTTGTCATGTACACCAGATTGATCAAACTGATCAAACTGTTTATTATTTTTCCACATCTTTATTAGTGTTTTAAGTGTGTCGTCTTTTGCTGTTTCACTTCTGATTACATTTATTCTTTCTTCAGATTTTGGGAGGTACTGAATCATGTTCACACTTTTGATCTCTTTTTCCACCGATCCTTCCTGTACGGTGTCCTCCAGATACGCTTGGCTTAGTGCATCCGCCAACAGCATCTCCTTTCCAGGAACATATGTAATGATGAAACCATATTTTTGTAATCTCATTAACATCCTTTGAAGTCTCTTGGGTGCATGCAGCAGTGGCTTCTTGACAATACTCTCAAGAGGTTTATGATCAGACTGTATGATCACTTTTCGTCCATATGTGTATTGATGAAATTTCTCCATGCCGTACACTATGGCTAGACACTCTTTTTCTGTTTGGGCGTAACCGTGTTCAGTCAGTGACAGTGCACGGCTTCCAAAAGCAACAGGTTCTCCACTCTGCAATAATGCTGCACCAAGGCCTGTTTCCGAGGCATCACATTGTAGAACTAGCTGTTCCTTGAGGCTGCAGTAGCGCAGTACCAGTGCCTTGGTTATGAGGTCTTTTATGTTCTTGAAGGCTTGTTCATGAACCTCAGACCAGTCCCACAAACTGTCCTTGTGTGTCAGCTGTCTGAGCACTTCTCAGTGATCAGAAAGGTGTCTGCAAAACTTGTACAGATAATTTACCATGCCCAGAATTCTCTGTACACCTTTCACATCAGTTGGTCTTGGCATTTCTTTTATGGCCCATACTTTCTCTGGATCTACTTTTAGGCCTTCCAATGTGAGCAAATGTCCAATGTATGTCACTTCACTTTGTCTGAGTCTGAATTTGTCGACATTCAGCTTAATGTTTCTCTCTCTGCATCTGTCTAAGAACAATCTCAGTTTTTCATTATGGTCCTTGCTCGCCATCTCCAGTGTTTCACCTTCCCCTGTTATCAACACATCATCTGCGATTATGTGTACACCTTGAAGTCCTTATAATGCCTGGTTCAGCATTCTCTGGAAGACCTCAGGTGCTGGGCTTATTCTCATAGGCATTCTCAACCACCTGTATCTCCCATAGGGTGTTGCAAATGTGGTGAGATAATTCGATGGATCGTCCAATTGTACATGCCAGAAACCATTCTTTACATCGCAGACCGTAAATACTTTTGCTTTTGAAATTTCAGGTAAAATGTCCTCAATTGTGGGCAGAGGGAAATGGCTCCTTTTTAAAGCCTTGTTCAATGGTCTAGGATCTATGCAGATTCTTAACTTATCCAGTCAGTGCTATGTTCTACTGGTGTGATTATACCTCGTTCATGGAGATTGTTCAGCTCCTCCTTTAGTGGTCCCATCATTGCAACTGGTACTCTCCGCTTTGGCAGTTTCACTGGCTCCACCCCCTGATCTATCTCTATCTTATAGTGACCTGGCAGACAGCCATCTCCTGTGAAAACGTCTTGAACTCTCCTGTTATTTGTTTCATTGTCCATTGTCCGACTGTGTCCTCTCTGTCCATCCTTGTCATAACATTATCCACCACCAGGATATTCTCAGATTGTACTTCAACCAGCTTCATGCCCTGGACTGATCTGCTTCCTAGTAACGGTACCCCAGAGTGTGCATCAATAACCATAAATTCCAGTCTGTACAGCTTTTTGTTACATGGATTTCTCAATTTCAGATGGCATTTGCCTACTGGTTTTAGTGTACTTTTATTGTACATCACAAGTACTTGGTCTGTCTTCTGTATTTGAACATCTGGATTTACTAAGTTTATGGGGATAGTACTTGGTCTGTCTTCTGTATTTGAACATCTGGATTTACTAAGTTTATGGGGATAATGTTACACGTTGCACCACAATCCAACTGGAATTTGACTAAGCTGTTTTCGAACAGCATAGCGGCGAACAGTTGACATGGCTGCCCATCTTGGCTCTTTGTGACTTTGTTCACAGTTTCAGTTGTAATGCTCCATATATCCTCATATTGCTCACTCTCAGTTTCCATTAAATTGTTTACAACTTTTCTTTGTTCTCGTTTTGATTTGCACAATGTTGCGAAATGATTGTCTTTTCCACATTTCCTACATGTTTTCCCATAAGCTGGACATTTCCGTTTGTCTCTTTCGTATGCGTCTTTCCACAAAATTTACAACTAATGACAGCTTTCCGTTGGTCATCCTTTCCTGGTCTGTGTGCCTGTACCTGTTTTAAAGCATGAATTTCCTCCACCACTTTTCCCTCAATGGTTTTGCTGTTCTCCCTGGACAATTCAGTAGCCCTGCAAACCTGTACACATTTTTGCAGAGTTAAATTTTCCTCTCTCAACAATCTCTCTCTCAGATTTGGACTATTCGTGCTGCACACAATCCTGTCACGTATTAGAGAATCTTTTATATCACCAAAATTACATGTGCTAGCAAGCATTTTCAGTTCCGTTACATACTTGTCGAATCCTTCATCAGTTCCTTGATTTCTTATAAAGAAACGATATCTCTCAACGGTTTCATTGAATTTTGGGTTGCAGTGTTGATCAAAAGCTTCTATTAATAACTTCACTGTCCTGCCCTCCGTTGATGAGCCCAGTAAGGTTTCACATAACTCTCTACCAGTTTCTCCTACCAGGTAGTAGAAAAGTTTTACTTTCGTACCTTACGACACCTCTGCCAAGGTCAGATCCAGATAAAGCTGAAATTCCTCTTTCCACGCCTTCCATGTCTTTGCCAGATTGCTTGAATCCAGCGTCAATGTCGGCGGTGGTTTTAGTCCAAGTGTGCCATCCATCTTGTCCGACGAGGCTCGTATCAGCGCCAGGATTCGTGATCTTCACTAGCACGTTATTTTCTTTTCCCCCTTGCGAACTTCGCGCTGCACGGCTAAGCACTAAAAAAAGACATGTACGCGGTCACGGAGAAAAGAAAAAAAAATCTCGCCGCTGCCACCATGTTTCACTCTTGTTCATTCTCTAGAGTGAGTATATAAATAACTCAGACCACTACCATTATGTTTGTAACTCTCTGTTTACTGAACAACCTTGTATACTTCCTTAACAGTGCCAGATACTAAAAAGTCCGTGCTACAACATGAGTCAAATAATCACATTGTTACAAATGGGTCCAATGAAAACAATTATTATTTATAACTGTTACACTATTTCAAAGTAATGATTTATAAACACTCACTCCTTTTTATTAATTATTTGAATGCAACCACCATGTAAGCACTTCACACAATCATGGATAGAAAACAACAAACAAACAAAAAAAACATAAAACATTCTCTCCTTCTGGGATAAATCATGTCAGACGTATTGCATGCCAGCTGTGCCCTCTGTGGAATGCGGCTGTGGCGGTCCTCCAAAAAGCCCTTATCACCGAACTCTGTATCGCTTAAAAAAAAGGGGAAAGCGCGCGAGTGTGCAGCCGCGTTTTTTTTCTCTTCAACAGGTGAGGTGTCAACCTCTTGGCGCTTGAGTTCCCTTCCGCTCTCCCGCGAAAACCGTGCGCGCTCTTAGCATCAAATAAACACGTTTACTATTATACCCAACTAGGAGGGTGCTACACTCTCCCCCCACCAAAAAAAATCGTTGTGTTCTCATAACGAAGGGAAATACATTAGTCACATTGGATAACACTTGAAACCAAATATACTATAAGCAACATTATAGAAAATTTCACAAGTTAAACAAACTGAAAACTATTTTGCAGTTAGCCCTACTAAATGATGAAGCTATCATCTGTATTTAGGTGCACCTATCCAAATATACCGTGTAGAACAATATCGCACTGGACACTTAGTAGGCCTACCTATGTTTGGCTCTCCAAGGAAATCATATTCTAAATGGTTTGGAACTTTCCTGATTCTCTGAGATCTTCTGTATGTTCCAACCTCTTCATTAGCAGTTTGTACTGCCCCTTCATTTCCCACAGAAGAATCAAATATCTCTGGGGCACTACTTTGAGCTCCTTGGGAAAATTCCAGAGACCTTACTGTAGCTCCACAATCATCACATAATTCCACAGCAGGACTTCTTAAGTTGAAGCTCCCAGACTCTTCATCCGTGACTTGCTCTCTAGCATTCTCTACATGCTCTGATCCAACAGGGTCTAAACCCATACAGGAAGGTTCTGGGAGATCATGACCAGTAGCACCTCTGGAAGGTGCTTAAATCCATTCTCCATCCTCATCATCTTCACTGTCCGAATCTTTTCCAGAACCTGGCAAATCGACAACTTCTTTATCTTGGACTTTTTGCACATCACTCATCTCCTGTTTCAAACATTGGGTTCTTTCTCTGCCCTTGTTCTCTCTCAAGTTCTTTTCTGGGAGTTAGCATTACTGTGAACCTCAGGCAATAATCTCAGATTCTGTTCCACTGGAAGCAGATGATTTCGGTGAAAAATGTTTACAGGTCCCTCACCATCTTCTGGCTTCACTCGGAAAACAGGTAAATTGGGCATTTGGCTTTCAACAATATATGGCTTGGAACTCCATCGATCAGCCAATTTCTGCTTCCCTTGCAATCCAAGATTTCGAATCAGTACTCTATCACCGGCAGCAAGATGAGAGTAGTGGATTCTTTGGTCATGTCTCTTTTTATTTCCATCATTCTTTTTCCCAGCAGCAGCTTCGGCCAACTCATATGCTACCCTCAGTTCATTTTTCATATTCCTGACATACTTCTGATATGACTTTACTGATGAACTGTCACTTGAAACACTGAAACTCAAATCAACAGGCAGTCGGGCTTCCCTCCCAAACATCAAAAAATAAGGGGAGTATCCAGTTGCATCATTGCGGCTGCAATTATAGACATGTACAAGGTGCCCAATATGACGACTCCATCTACATTTTTGTTTTGGGTCCAGAGTGCCCAACATGTCAAGCAGAGTCCAGTTAAACCTTTCTGGTTGAGGGTCACCCTGAGGATGATATGCAGTGGTTCTCGTTTTTTTCACATCTAATAGATCCAACAACTCATTTTATTAGCTGACTCTCAAAATTTCTTCTTTGATCGGAGTGTACACGCTTGGGTAGACCATAGTGAATAAAGTACTTTTCCCACAGTACTTTAGCCACAGTGGACGCCTTCTGATCCTTGGTGGGAAAAGCTTGTGCATATCTTGTGTAATGGTCTGTAATGACTAGAACATTGCAAGTGTTACTGGAATCTGGTTCAATGGAGAGGAAATCCATGTACACTAAGTCCATTGGTGCACTGCTGCTCAAATGATCCAAAGATGCAACTCTCTTTTCTCTGTATACACCGAGCACAAGTTTGACAGTACTGCTCCACATCGGTCTTCATATGGGGCCAATAGAACCGATTCCTAACAAATCCATAGGTCTTCTCAAAACCCAAATGTCCAGAATCATCATGCAATGATCGTAAAACAATCTGGTGAAATTTCTGTGGCAAAAGCAATTGTTTACACTTTGGTTTGTTGGGTGGCTGAGTGCAGCGGTACATCACTCCATCTTCCATCTTCAACCTTCCCCATTCCTTCAAAAGTAAAGAGATATATTTGTGTTTTCTCTTGTTCACCATGTGAATATCTCCCTTTCTAAATGCGTTCCACAGCTCACCCAACCAAAGGTCTTCCTGCTGTGAGGCTGACAGATCAGATAGGTTCAGTTGGGGCAGTGATGCAGTGCTTAATGTAGCTAGGTTGCAGTATGCTGCAGGTACTGCCTTAACGGAGCATCCTAAACAGTTAACAACTCTGTTGAATGAAGGACAGTTAAGCTTATTAACCTCCAACAGCTGACACAGGCCTCTCACTCCATTAGAAGAAATGCTTATCCAGTTCTCATCCTCCACTGGGGTCTCATGGGCACGCCGAGACAAAGCATCCGCATCTGTGTTTTGCTTGCCAGGTTGGTATTTGAGGCTGAAATCATAGGTTGATAGAGCTGCCAACCATCGATGTCCTGCAGCATTCAATTTGGCAGATGTCAGTATGTAAGTAAGAGGATTGTTGTCAGTTTGTGCCTCAAACTTGGCCCCGTACAGATAGTCATGGAGCTTTTCTACCACAGCCCATTTTAATGCCAAAAATTCTAATTTGTGTACTGGGTAATTCCTCTCAGTGGGTGTTAGGCTTCTACTAATGAAAGCCACTGGCTGCAAACCCTGCCCCTGGTCTTAATATAGGACACCTCCTAATCCCTCACAGCTTGCATCAATGTGCAACACATAAGGTAGTTGAGGATCCGCAAAAGCCAATACAGGTGCCTGAGTAAGTTGAGCTTTTAGAATGTCAAAAGCTACTTCACATCTCTCATCCCATCTATCTCCAAATGGCTCAGTAGGCTTAAAGTAGACCCTTCCTGGCTCTTTCTCCTTATGTTTTTCTGCTGCCTTCTTCTTAGGCAAGCAGCCTTGCAGTAATTGGTTCAGTGGGTAAGAAACTTGGGAAAAGTCTTTGACAAACCTCCTGTAGTAACCACAAAAACCCAAGAAGGAGCGCAGTTCTGATATAGTCTAGGGTCTGGGCCATGAAATCACTGCTTCTATCTTGGAGGGATCAGTTGAGATTCCATTTTGAGAGACAATGTGTCCAACATAGCTGACAGATGTTTGGCAGAACCTGCATTTATCAAGTGATAATTTTAGTCCTTCACTTTTCAGGCGATCCAAAACCTTAAGGAGGCGCTGTTCGTGTTCTTCCAATGTTCACCCAAACACAATGAGGTCATCCAGATATGCCAAAACCTCCAATAAATTCATGTCCCCAACTGTTCTCTCCATAACTCGCTGAAAAGAGGCTGGAGCTCCCGTTATACCCTGAGGCATCCTTTCAAACTGGAAGAACCCAACTGGGCAAATGAAAGCTGTCTTTTCTTTGTCTTTTTTCACAGAGAGGAATTTGATAGTATCCGCTTCTAAGATCCAACACACTAAACCACTTGCTTCCACTAAGGCAGGCAAGAGCGTCTTCAATTCTAGGGACAATGTATTTATCTGGAATTGTACGTTGATTTAGGGTTCTGTAGTCTACACAAATCCGTATTTGTCCATTCTTTTGTCCACTACTACTATGGGTGATGCATAAGGGCTCCTGGACTCAGTAATAATACCAGCATCCTTCAGTTTTCCCAAATGAGTCTTACATCTTCAATGTCAGCAGGGGCAAGCAGGCGAGACCTCTCCCGGAAAGGTTCATCTTCAGTTAGCCTGATTTCATGTTGAGAACTCTTAGCACAGCCCATATCAAATTCATGACAGGAGAAAACATCTTTCCTCTCCAGCAGCTTTTGAGCTAGTCTTTTCTTCCAATCTCCGGGCAGAGAAGAATCACTAAAATCAAAGGAGTCCAAGGTCAACTGATTCTCAGCAGTCATCTCTCCAGGGGAGGAAATATGTGGCACAACCTCTACTGGGAAGATGTGAGCAATTGGCATACCCCGCTCCAAAGTAACAGCCTGATTGGATATATTCCGAACAGTGACTGTGATCCTTCTTGAGTGTTCAACTGGAGTGTTCTGCACTTCTGGCCTCACCAATAATGCCTCAGGAAACCGTGGCTCTTCAGGATGATCCACTAGCAAAGTTTTATTAGAAGATTTTCCTAAATATTTTGGAATCCCCCTAACTCTTACCGTCTCACCAGGAGACAATATGACAGGCTTTGGGTGTGAAAATTACACTGTACCTTGGCTTAAATCCATCAGTCTGGTCAGCTGTTATCCTCATGGCCCTTTCAAATGCGTCTTTCATGATGGGATGAACCACTAAAGTGTTCAGGAAATCTTTTCCAACCTTTTGCTTGCATGCCTCAATCAGTTTTTTCACCACAGATGTATTTATTCCTACTAGAATGGATGCTTCACCCTTCATTACTGGATCCGGACACACCAGCACCAGTGCATCAATGGCCTCAGTTACTCCAGTTACAGATCCTGGAAACTCGAGCCTCAAAGACAAACAACCGTCATAAGGGTATTGCTGAGAACTTAAACCCCATATCTCCAAATTTCCAATTTCCATTAAAGGTAGATGCTTAAGGTACCTCTCATAAAAGGATCGATAGAGAAGAGTAACTTGAGACCCACTATCAAGTAAAGCTTTAGCATAAATGCCCTCTATCTGTATAGGAAGGATAGCGCTAGGCCCAACTAGCCCTGATGGGAGCACAGCTGTCTTTTTGTTTAGTTCATTGCACTGGGTAGAACGTGTCTTTTGAGGAGCTTCAGCCCGTCCCTCTACTGAGCCCCGGGGTAGTTTCATGTCACCCTTCTCATTTTAATGAGTCGTTGATTCACTTTTCTCAAGTTCTCCTCATTTACACAGTCCCGTTTAAAGTGGACATCCTCTCCACATTTATAGCAGAAAATGTTTTCTCCACCGCCTGCTTTGCTTAGAGCACTTCATTTATTTAAACACACCGCTTATGAGATATTATCACAGATCAAATTAAATTTGAGTTTCAGCACAAGTAAGGCTCACACATAGAAATCAACAATAAATATATAGGTATATATAAAAAAAAAAATCGTTGGCGCGCTTAGTTGGAGCTCATATGCAGTACATAACTTCACGTGTACTCACGGTATCCTTCCAGAACTTTTCCCCACACTTCTCATTTTCCTCCTTGGTTAAACACAGGAATCTCACAGCTCCGTCTGGGATGACGCCAGCAGCTTCGTCTTGATGCGGGATTTATTTGCGTTCCCTAATTAGTTGTTGCCTCCTGTGATATTTCTGACACTACTTATTTGCATTTTCTCCTTAGATAAATCATGTCAGACGTATTGCATGCCAGCTGTGCCCTCTGTGGAATGCGGCTGTGGCGGTCCTCCAAAAAGTCCTTATCACCGAACTCTGTATCGCTTAAAAAAAAGGGGAAAGCGCGCAACTGTGCAGCCGCGTTTTTTTTCTCTTCAACAGGTGAGGTGTCAACCTCTTGGCGCTCAAGTTCCCTTCCCACTCTCCTGCGGCGTTCTTAGCATCAAATAAACACGTTTACTATTATACCCAACTAGGAGGGTGCTACACTTGAAACAAAAGAAACAATATTTGAAAAATACTCACAGACCCCACTAAACAACTGAAATGATTTCCACTTAAACTGCCTGTCTCCTCGGTCTTTATATACCTGGGAACGGTTCCTAAATGCAGACAGACAGGTGGCCCCACCTCTATGGGTTCCACCAACAAAGAACATCAAACATACTGTCATTTGAAGTGACAGTAATAAACAGCTGGAAATGCAGAAAAATAAAACACGTAACTCAGAAACAATAAAAACAACAATAAACACACATAAACAATGTTGTGCTCTGTTAGCCTCCTATCTTTTCTTTTCCATCCTCTTTATTATCTTTAAAGCTCACCTCACCCAACAGCTTGTCCACTTCTCAATGAGCAGCTTAAGCTGCTCAATAATCATTTGAAACAGAGCAGAACCAAAAATTCAAGAAACAATCATTGTCATAAAACCATAAAGTAACCATAAAATATACTGCTCAAAAGAATTAAAGGAACACTTTTTAATCAGAGTATAGCATAAAGTCAATGAAACTTATGGGATATTAATCTGGTCAGTTAAGTAGCAGAGGGGGTTGTTAATCAGTTTCAGCTGCTGTGGTGTTAATGAAATTAACAACAGATGCACTAGAGGGGCAACAATGAGATGACCCCCAAAACAGGAATGGTTTAACAGGTGGAGGCCACTGGCATTTTTCCCTCCTCATCTTTTCTGACTGTTTCTTCACTAGTTTTGCATTTGGCTACAGTCAGTGTCACTACTGGTAGCATGAGGCGATACCTGGACCTTACAGAGGTTGCACAGGTAGTCCAACTTCTTCAGGATGGCACATCAATACGTGTCATTGCCAGAAGGTTTGCTGTGTCTCCCTGCACAGTCTCAAGGGCATGGAGGAGATTCTAGGAGACAAGCAGTTACTCTAGGAGAGCTGGAGAGGCCATAGAAGGCCCATAACCCATCAGCAGGACCAGTATCTGCTCCTTTGGGCAAGGAGGAACAGGATGAGCACTGCCAGAGCCCTACAGAATGACCTCCAGCAGGCCACTGGTGTGAATGTCTCTGACCAAACAACCAGAGAGACTTCATGAGGGTGACCCAAGGGCCCCATGTCCTCTAATGGGCCCTGAGCTCACTGCCCAGCAGCATGCAGCTCGATTGGCATTCGCCATAGAATACCAGAATTGGCAGATGCACCACTGCTGCCCTGTGCTTTTTACAGATGAGAGCAGGTTCACCCTCAGCACGTGACAGAAGTGAAAGGGTCTGGAGAAGCCATGGAGAACATTATGCTGCCTGTAACATCATTCAGCATGAGCAGTTTGGTGGTGGGTTAATGATTGTCTGGGGAGGCATATCCATGGAGGGTCACACAGACCGCTACAGGCTTGACAAAGGCACCTTGGCTGCCATTAGGTATCAGGATGAAATCCTTGGACCCATTGTCAGACCCTATGCTGGTACAGTGGCTCCTGGTGCACGACAATTCCTGGCCTCATGTGGTGAGAGTATGCAGGCAGTTCCTGGAGGATGAAGGAATTGATACCATTGACTGGCCACCACACTTTCCTGACCTAAATCCAATAGAACACCTCTGGGACATTATGTTTTGGTCCATCCAATGCCACCAGGTTGCACCTCAGACTGTCCAGGAGCTCAGTGATGCCCTGGTCCAGATCTGGGAGGAGATCCCCCACAACACCATCTGTCATCTTATTAGAAGCATGCACCGATGTTGTCAGGCATGTATACAAGAACACAGGGGCCATACAAAGTGCTGCGTACAATTTTGAGTTGTTGCAATTAAATTTTGGCAAAATGGACTAGCCTGCCACATAATTTTTTCACTCTGATTTTTGGGGCGTCTTTGAATTCAGGGCTCTGTAGGTTGATCATTTTCATTTCCATCAAACGATGTGGCATCCTTTCGTTCCTAACACATTACCCTGTCTATATCAGTATAGATATCCAGGAGGATTTCTTTTTCCCATTGAGATCTGATGTGTTTTCAAAGTGTTCCTTTAATTTTTTTGAGCAGTTTATGTTTTGTTTCACTTGACTCTCTTGGAATTTTGTCTTTGAGATTCAAAATTCAGATGCCAGCCTAAGTACACCACCACTGTTTAGAATGGCATATTACCATTGGCACATGTGTCTAGCAGTATGCATCGTTGCCATCAACCAATGTGGTGACTAAAACGCAAGACAATTCACAAAAATGGTTGGCTGCCCCCACTAAAATAATAGAGATAATACAAATAATTACTGAATCAGCACCATTGTTTCTTGTTTTTGGTTTATCTGCAGCCGTAAATGTTTTTAGATGGGAAATGGAAAGCAAATTTAGTTTGGTTTCCTATAATCCTTAATAGTAATGATCAAAGCTGCAGGGTTCAGCTTTCATACTGTTTCACAAAATTGACCCAAAACTTATTTTTGCATGCAATTTCACAACTAGAAAACGTAAAACTTACTAACATTTGGTTTTTAAGTTGTTTTTTCGTGGAAAGAAAGGAATACTTTTTCCCTAATGGCTATTCCACAGCTAAAACATTGTCCCCTTCTGTCCCAATCTTCCTGGACTTCTTCCATGTGGCTGTACTGTACATACACTCATCTACCTTGTGCACTGCCTGCTAGCACATTTACATTGTTGGTTCCGCCTTAGCTTAACCTCAGATGACTCACTTAGGGTCAGAAGTAAAATCATCTGCACTCAATTCCATAAGCTGATCCAAACCAGGATCCTTTCAGAGACTTCCCAAAAGCCAGATACGAAGTCCACTGGATTTGAGTAGACTAGAAGTGCACCTGAAGTTCTCTCAGGTACGTGTTTTTGATCTGCGACCCGCTTTCTACATACTGCATAATAAATACATAATAAATGTTCCTAGACTTTTCCACATGGAGAAGAGGTTGCAGATCAGATGAAAATATATGTATTAATGTAGTAAATTTGGCAGGTTGCTAAACAATATTTAGTTTTCACATTTTTTGAAACATAAAAGTCAAAGTTTTCCTACAAATTTAATTTTGTGATTATTATTTTGCTCATCATTAATCCTTAATGTTACAGAGAAAGGCTACAAATGTAAGGCAAAATGACACCATCACCAATGGTACTATACAAAATAAGTTAAATTCAGTACTTAATGTGAAGATGATGCATGCTATGAGTCACACAAGACCCTAAAAGTTGCAGCCATTCCAGTGTTAGTGGCAGCCCATCTCAAGGACACCACAGCATTTGGCCTAAAGTCATTATATGCCGTCTTAGTTTTTTCTGTATTTTAAAGGATCTCCTTTGCATGCCATCTGGTTTTCCAAGAAACTTTAATTATAATTTAACTACGCTGAACCTTTTCAGTTTAGACCAATAATAATCAGTCTCTTTAAATTAAGGTCACTTTTTTCCTGCAGAAAAGACATTGAGTACATGTGATTTATATTCTGTAAGAATAATGTCATTTATCACACTTTGGTCCACACCTATGGGAAAATAAGAGAATAAAAGTGATAGGGTTAAGGTACTGCTCTGTAGTAGAGGTGATTTTTGGGTTTTTTTTTTGTGTGTAATGAATTGTAATGCTCAATGGGAAAATAGTATGCAAACGTTAAAAAACGTTAAACGTTAAAGACGCATACAGCGCCACCCCGCTGCCTGCGCTTGGGAAAGCAGATCATAACCTGGTTCTGCTCCAGCCTCACTACAAACCAAGAGTGAGGGAGCTACCTACAACCACACGCTCATTCAGGAAGTGGTCCCCTGAGGCAGAGCAGGCTCTGAGAGACTGCTTTGGAACTACGGACTGGGATATCCTGCAGGGATCACATACTGAGAACACTGAGGAGGTTGTTGACTGCACAACTGATTACATCAACTTCTGTATAGACATTGTAGTTCTAGTAAGAACAGTACGCTGCTATGCTAACAACATCAATGACATCAAGGGCCTTTTGAACCAGAAGAAAAGGGCTTTTAAAGGCGGTGATCAGCATGAGCTCAAACGTGTGCAGAAGGAACTCCGAGTCCAGCTAAGGGTGGCAAAGGAGCAGTGCAGGAGAAAGCTGGAGCAGAAGTTGCAGAATAGCAGCATGAAGGAAGTGTGGGATGGGATGAAGATCGTCACTGGCTGTAGCTCGAAGCGGAGTAACACCATCAAGAGAGACGTGGAGAGAGCAAACCAAATGAACAACTTCTTTAACAGGTTTGACCACCCTAACCCACTCTCACCTCGGAGTACTGCATCCTCCAACCATCCTTCTGCTGATACCAGCATAGGAGAGACATTCCCACCCACAATTACAGCAGCGCAGGTGAGCATAGAGCTGAGGAGACTTCGTGCCAGCAAAGCAGCGGGTCCAGATGGAGTATCGCCATGATTGCTGAAGGCCTGTGCGCTGGAACTGGGGAGTCCTCTACAGCGCATCTTCAACCTGAGCCTGGAACAGGGGAGAGTCCCGAGGCTTTGGAAAAAATCTTGCATCACCCCAGTTCTAAAGGTATCACGTCCTAGTGAGCTGAATGACTTCTGACCTGTTGCTTTGATGTCACATGTGATGAAGACCATGGAGCAGCTGCTGCTTCACCACCTGAGGCCACAGGTCCACCACGCCCTCGACCCTCTGCAGTTTGCATACCAAGAGAAGGTGGGAGCGGAGGATGCCATCATCTATATGCTACACCGATCCCTCTCCCACCTGGACAGAGGCAGTGGTGCTGTAAGAATTATGTTTTTGGACTTCTCTAGCGCCTTCAACACCATCCAACCTCTGCTCCTTTGGGACAAGCTGACAGAGATGAGAGTAGATTCACACCTGGTGGCATAGATCGTGGACTATCTTACAGACAGACCTAAGTATGTGCGTCTTGGGAACTGCAGGTCTGACATTGTGGTCAGCAACACAGGGGCGCCGCAGGGGACTGTACTTTCTCTGGTCCTGTTCAATCTATATACATCAGACTTCCAATACGACTCGGAGTCCTGCCATGTGCAAAAGTTCGCTGATGACACTGCTATTGTGGGCTGCATCAGGAGTGGGTAGGAGGAGGAGTACAGGAAGCTAATCAAAGACTTTGTTAAATGGTGTGACTCAAACCACTTACACCTAAACACCAGCAAGACCAAGGAACTGGTGGTGGATTTTAGGAGGTCCCGGCCCCTCATGGACCCCATGATCATCAGAGGAGACTGTGTGCAGAGGGTACAGACCTTTAAATATCTGGGAGTGCAGTTGGATGACAAATTGGACTGGACTGCCAATACTGATGCTCTGTGTAAGAAAGGTCAAAGCCGACTATACTTCCTTAGAAGGTTGGCGTCCTTCAACATCTGCAATAAGATGCTGCAGATGTTCTACCAGACGGTTATGGTGAGTGTCCTCTTCTACACGGTGGTGTGCTGGGGAGGCAGCATAAAGATGAAGGACTCCTCACACCTGGACAAACTTGTGAGGAAGGCAGGTTCTATTGTATGAATGAAGCTGGACAGTTTAACATCTGTGGCAGAGCGACGGGCACTAAGCATGCTCCTGTCAATCATGGACTGCATCCACTGAACAGTATCATTACCAGACAGAGGAGCAGCTTCAGTGACAGACTGCTGTCACCGTCCTGCTCCACTGACAGACTGAGGAGATTGTTCCTCCACCACACTATGCGACTCTTTCCACCCGGGGGGGTAAATGCTAACATTATTCAAAATTATTGTCTGTTTTTACCTGCATTTTTATTACTCTTTAATTTAATATTGTTTTTTGTGTCAGTATGCTGCTGCTGGATTATGTGAATTTCCCTTGGGATTAATAAAGTATCTATCTATCTATCTATCTATCTATCTATCTATCCATCTATCTATCTATCTATCTATCTATCTATCTATCTATCTATCTATCTAACTGTGTTTCCTTTACAAACAAAACATTTTAAAATGTGTAATTTTATGAATTTCTTAATGAATATTTAATGAATATTTTTTTCTGCACACAAATCTAGTAAATGTAAAGGACTGCTTCCTGATTCTGCTTGTTTCTTCCCTTCTCCTTAGTGGATGTGACTCTGGATCCTAATACAGTAAATCCGTTGCTTACCATGTCTAAGGATGGAAAACAAGTGCGACATGGAGAAAGATGGCAGAACTTGACTGATAATCCAGAGAGGTTTAATTATGGCTACATTGTCCTGGCCAGGGAAGGATTCGCCTCAGGAAGACACTACTGTGAGGTACAGGTTGGAGAGAAGACCAAGTGGACCTTAGGAGTTGCCAGGGAGTCTGTCAACAGAAAGGGGAAGATTAATCTGAAGCCAGATATGGGATTCTGGACTGTGGGGCTGAGGAACGGAAATGAGTATGAAGCTCTTTCTGATACCCGCACTCTCCTTCCCGTGAAAGGGAATCCCCGAAGAGTGGGGGTATTTCTAGATTCTGATGAAGGTCAGCTTTCCTTTTATGATGCCGAGTCCAGATCTCACCTCTATACCTTCATGGACTCCTTCAGTGATAGAATCTTTCCACTTTTAAGTCCTGGTATTAATACGGATGGTAAAAACGCAGACCCTCTAATCATCTGCCCAGTACCCACACAATGAACACTCAGAATTTACATCTTGCGAACATAACCCTGTGACACCACATAAAGTTCCAATGAAAATAAACAACTCTGTGTACTGCAGCTCTTTATTTCCCTTACAAAATGGGGATAGCATGAAATAAATTGCTGTATATACTCACATATACAATAAGTCGGGGCTTGAAACCCGAAAAATCAATCATAAAATTTTTTTTTTTGCATCTTCTTGTCTCCTCCAGTCTCTCATCAGTTTCCCAGATGCATCGAATTTTATTGCAGCAGTGCAGTTACCAATTTCTTTCGCTACTTCAATGACATTTAATTTAAAACCAGCTTCATATTTTCTTCTGATCGAATGCTCCATCGTAGATAAGGTATGCTCTTACGATAAAGGTGTATGAGAGTGTGAGATATAAAAAACACAAAAGAGTGCAAACGTTTCTTCGGAATAGTTCGGATATTACCATGTGGTCACGTAGGCACAATACATAGAAAAAAAAGGCTGTGTACTCCGTGGTTACTCTCTCAGGTGGCTGTTAGCATATCACAATCTCTTGCAACAATAGCATGAATTTTCCGAATTTGACTTATACAATGACATTATAAAACACCAGATATTATACAGGAAAATCAAGTCCTGATTTATCCGCAGGAGAACTTATCTGCGAGTATATACGGTACAATCACTTGTGACCTTGGTCTGTGGACTTCATACATGCCTGGCAGATGAAACGAAAAAGAGAGTAACTACAATATATATAGTTATAAAACTGAGTTCAACAAGAAAATTGACAGCAAGGTCAGTTTGAGAAGACAGAGCCTCTTAGACTCAACAATAACATGACAAATAAAAGCAGCACATTAGCTAAATCAGGAGTATCAACCACACTGCTGCATGTCATAAAATTCAATTATAATCCCAATAATGTCAGAAGATTTAAAGGGATGGCTGAGAACTACAATGGGGACCGGTACTGAAGTTGAAGGACAAAAAACAGACTGCCTAACCAATTTAAAGTACTTAAGAGAGTACAGTAATATTACAGTTAATGAAATAGATGCAATTACAGACTTTAGTACCTTATAAGAAACATATTGGAAATAGATGTACAATAGAAGGAATAAATATCAAAGGTAATGTAAAGATTGATAAGCCTTCCATGCCACTCTTTATGCTCTCTTCTGTGTTGTTCCCCTGACTTCACATTGACACCAAGAGCGCCTCCCCACTCTGCTCACTTCGTGTAAGAAGCAACACCATTTGCCTCACTTTCCCCAGCTCAGTAAGCCGAACCATGCCATGAACTTTAAGTATCCTAAAAGGCTGTCTATCCATGCACCCTCTTCCATTCTCTGCACCAGTTTGTTTCATATCCTAACCCAGTGATTCTGCTATATGGCATTTCTTTTGTCCAGCTTCTACCCTCTTTATAATTAGCATTTTAGCTCTAAAGATACTGCCTTATGTTTTTGTGACATAATGACCAAATTATTTTGTTACTATTAAAATAACTACAGTACACATACAATACCTAAGGAGTCACATAGTAACTTCACATTTTATTTTATAGATTAAATGCAGTTTGTTTTTTTTGGTCCGTCCTGGCCACTTGACTGTACCATTAGACTCGCATTTAGAGACTTAAAAAACAATTGCATATATAAGGACTTTCAATTCTCTTTATCTCTCTTATTTAAGTGTGTATTATTTATGTTTGCATAATATTTATGAATTATTATTCTTATCTAATTGTAATTTGTTTTTTTCTTTGCCTGTAACTTTGACATCCTGTAAAGCACTTTGAGCTACAATGTTGGCATGAAAATGTACCATAGAAATACATGGTGTTGCTGTTGTTGTAAACTCTTCAGTGCCCTGTTTTAAGATGTGCTGTGACTCCGTTTATATTGTGTTAACTTGTCAGAGGGTAAAATGAAAAGTCTCAGTGCCCAATAGTTAAAGATTTAATCCAACAACTGGAAGCAACAACAGGAAACAATTAGTCCTTCAAAACTTTCCGTTTTTCTTATCACTTTCTCTTTTACATCTTCTCTATCTCCACCTAATGGGCCAAGTACAGAACATAACATATTGTAATAAAGATCTTCATCAGCATCTTTTCTTAGTATTTTGATAGACACACTGGTGTGAACTCAATCATTTCTGTTTTGTTATAACTTAGTCAATTACAATTTGCTTCTCTCTAATTTCACCATGTGTTAGAGCAACACCCCTTGTACATAACAACATCTTTGTTAAAATAGTCATGATTTTTATGTTATGTGACATAAAAGTTTATACATAGGCTTGAGAACAGAAAGAGTACGTTCTGTTTTATGTGTTCTGTCTCTTTAAGACACAGGCGAATCACAGGTGGGTTGCTGCCCGATTAAAGTGAAAGAGAAATCATTTAGAAAAGACAAACACACAAGCTAACGACCTGCAGTCTGAAGGGTTTCTTTTTTACAGTATTATAAGGACTAGAATTTTAAACACTGTGCAGAAGGCTCTTCACGTTGGTGGTAAGATGTGAAAATCTACAGTAGATGGTGGAATCCAACTAGAAGATGTGAGAACAGGTAAGCTTACTATCTCCACTAAGAGTTCAGGCCCATTAACATAAAGGCTACAGATAGATTAAGACAAATTTCAGTCAGCCATCGTGCTTCTGCCAATTTAGACATTTAAAAGAAATAGAAAATGCTGAGAGTGAGAACCATTTCTATCAGTCTAAAAAGAGAATGTGTGGGTATTTGTGTGTATTGATGACCCAAGGAAAAATCATCATGGGAAGTAAAGGAGTGGAAATACATGTGTAGTGTCTGTGGTGAAGGTGAAGCAATCAAGATTCTGAAAGTAAAAGCTAAGAAACATGAAGAAAAAGTTAAAAGCAGCATTAGTGTGGCAGGCACATGACTTTCTCCATGTCTGCAGCATGAATTTAGTAAAGGGTGTGAACGTAAACAAAATATATGTAAGAAATGGAAATATGTTTCACATTTTAGTCAGCTCTAAAGGCTAATCTATCATGGCAATTTAATAAATGCATAAAAAGTCATTAATTTGTCTTTGTAATAAAAGTTTAGTTGCTGTGACTACTGCATTTCAAAATGTTTAACTTTAAAAGCTTAGAAAAAAAATTGTAATTACTCTTAAAACCTCAAAATAAGCTTTTAAGACTATCAAATGCATGTTTTCTGTAAAATATAAAAAACATATCAATATCTATTTGTTTTCAAGTTCCAGTGCCCACAAAATTTTTTATTTTTTTTTTTTTTATTTATTAATTTTATTACAATCAATACATAGCAATCAAGTTTTTACAAAAAAAAAAAGAATTATGCTAAGAACAGATCGATCCCCACCCTTGAGAGAGAGAGCAAGCCAAACGGTGTAAAATTTAAGGCTTGTAAAAATACCTAAATCAACAAATTCTCTGTGCTTTATAAAATCATTTCAAAATATTACTGATTAGATCCTGCCATGTTTTGAAAAAGTCTGCACAGATCCTCTAACTGAGTATTTGATTTTTTCCAATTTTAAATAATATAACACATCAGTTTCCCACTGACTTAAAAGAGGAGAGTTTGGGTTCTTCCAGTTTATCAGAATAAGTCTGCGTGCAACAGTGTAGTGAATGCAATCACAATTTGTTTGTTCTTCTCCACTTTAAGACCCTCTGGAAGAACCCCAAACACAGCTGTTAATGGGTTAGGAGGGATTGTGAGTCCAAGACTGTCTGAGAGGTAATTAAAAATTTTTGTCCAGAATAATGTTAATTTGGAGCAGGCCCAGAACATGTGACCTAGTGAGGCTGGGGCTTGGTGCAACGCTCGCAGGTTGGATCATGCCCTGGAAACATTTTGAGAGTTTTAGTCGAGACAGATGTGCTCGATATATAATTTTGAGTTGTATAATTGTATGCTTTACATATGGAGCTTGAGTGAATTCTCTGCATTGCTACTTTCCACTCCTTTTCTGATATATTAATTGAGAGGTCATTTTCCCAGTGTCCTCTTGGATCTTTGAAAGGAAGGGATTGTAAAAGGATTTTATATATTGTAGAGATGGAGTCTAACTCCTTGAAATTGAGCAATAATTTTTCCAGCGTGGATGAGGGTGCAAGATGAGGAAAATCTGGAAGGTTCTGTTTAACAAAGTTCCTGATTTGAAGATAGTGAAAGAAATTTGTAGCTGGAATGTTAAATTTGGAATGTAATTGTTCATAGGATGCAAAGACGTTGTCTATATAAAGATCTCTAAGCAAGTTAATTCCAAATTTTTCCAGATATTAAAACTGCATATGTTTGTGAGGGTTGAAAGAGGTGGTTCTTTTGCAGGTGCCACAGAAAGAAGCTTCTCCGCCTTAAAATGCTTTCTACATTGGTTCCAGATTCTAAGTGAGTGGAGCACAATTGTTATTAGTGTATTGCCGATAACGTGTGTTTATTGGAGCACAAAGCAAGGAATACAAAGAAGTACTGCAGGATTTTACTTCTATTGCGGTCCATGCCTGTGTATGTTCTTCTATTTGTGTCCAGGTTCTTATCGACTGTATATTTGCCCAGTAATAAAACTGGAAGTTAGGTAGAGCCATGCCGCCTTCTGCCTTTTGTCTTTGTAGGGTCGCTTTTTGATGCGTGGATGTTTAGAATTCCAAATAAATGAGGTTATTGTTGAATCTAATTGCTTAAAGAACGATTTATTAATGTATATTGGTATGTTTTGAAATAAAAAGGAGCTTAGGAAGAATATTCATCTTAACAGTGTTAATTCTTCCAGCTAGTGTGAGATGAAGGGTTGACCATCTATGCAAGTCTTGTTTAATTTTTTCCATGCAGACGATAAATTTTGTTGATAAAGAGCTTTATGTTTACTTGTGATGTTTACCCCGAGGTATTTAAACTGTTCTGCAATGATAAAAGGAAGGGTGTCTAATCTAATATTATATGCTTGCGAATTCACCGGAAAGAGTACACTTTTATTCAGATTAATTCTGAGACCAGAGAGCTTTTGAAATTCTGTGAGTGCTGCTAAGACTGCAGGCACAGAATTTTCTGGGTCCGATATATACAGTACCATGTCATCTGCATATAATGAGATTTTCTGTTCCAGTCCTTCTCTGCTAATCCCCTTTATCTGATCAGTATTTCGACAATGTATTGCCAGTGGTTCAATGGCAATTGCAAACAGCAGTGGTGACAAAGGGCATCCTTGTCTTGTGCCACGCTCTAGTTTAAAGTAGTCTGAGCAAATGTTATTGATGCAAACTGAAGCTTCTGGGTTAGTATACAGTAATTTAATCCATGCACAAATGTTCGGGCCAAACCCAAACTTCTCCAAAATAGTAAAAAGGTATTTCCATTCAATCATGTCGAATGCTTTTTCTGCATCCAATGATAATAATATTTCTGGGGTGTTTGATTTAGTTGGTGAGTATATTACATTAAACAGGCGTCAAGATTTGAAGATAAGTGTCGGCCCCTAATAAATCCAGTTTGGTCTTGTGATATTACTGAGGGGAGCACTTTCTCCATCCTTCTAGCTATGATTTTAGAGAGTATTTTAACGTCGTTATTCAGAAGTGAAATTGGTCTGTATGATGCACATTGTAATAAGTCCTTATTTTGTTTTGGAAAGACAGTGATTAGTGCTTGGCAAAGGTTTGTGGAAGAGATTGGTTATCTCTGGCTTCTGTAAATGTTGCTAATAGGAGGGAGCTAGCTGAGCGGAGAATTTCTTGTAAAACTCTGCAGGGTAGCCATCAGGGCCTGCTGCTTTTCCACCTTGGAGTGACTTTATAGCATCCAGTAATTCTGATAATGACAGAGGTTTATCGAGCTCCTCCACACTAATAGCGCCAATTTGTGGTATCTGTAATTTATCCAGAAATGCATTAGATTGTATATTGTCTTCTTTAAACTCAGTAGTATATAGGGATTTATAGTAGTCTCTAAAAGTGTACATTATATTTTTGTGTTCATGATTTTATCTCCGTTCGTGTTAGTAATTACCGAGATTGCGCTATGCATATCTTGCTTGTGAATTTGTTGCGCTAAAAGCTTATTAGCTTTCTCCATGTTCATAATAATGATGTCTGGATTTGTAAATTAGTTGTTCGGTTTCTTTAGTTGTCAAGAGGTTTAATTCTGAATGTAGAGCCTGCCTCCTCTTATGTAGAGTCTCGCTTGGTAGTCTGGCATGTTCTTCATCTATTTTAGTAATTTCGCTTTTTTCTCTGCTACTTTCTTCGCTTCGGATTTATTTCTGTGGGAAAGATATGAGATAATCTGTCCTCTTAAGAAGGCCTTAAGAGTTTCCCAGAGTATTCCTGCAGAGATCTCAGGGATGTATTTGTCTCTAGAAAGAATTCAATTTGTTTGGATATAAATTCAGTACAATTCTCGCCAGCTAATAGAAGCGGATTGAGACGCCATCTGCGGGTGAGTGTATGGGGCTTAGTAATTTCAGCTCCAAGATCATCGGAGCATGGTCTGAAATAACAATAGCATCGTATTTACAAGATTTAATCTTAGGCAAGAAGTTATTATCTATAAAGAAGTAATCAATCCTTGAGTAGCAATGATGTACTGGTGAGTAGAAAGAATATGTTCTTGAATTTGGGTTTAAAACCTCCAGGGATCTGATAAGTTGTGATCAGTTATAAACTTTGTAATTATCTTTGCGGTGTTAGTTGCCGCTCCCCTGTGGAGGAAGTCTTATCTAAAAGTGGATTTAGAACACAATTAAAGTCCCCAGCCATTATAAGTTTATGAGTGTTCAGATTGGGAATGGATGCAAATAAATTTTGTATAAATTCCTTATCATCAACATTAGGTGCATAAACATTTATCAAAATCATTTTACAGTTAGATAAGTCTCCCATGACCATCACATATCTCCCTTCAGGATCCAATACTACATCTGATGCTACAAATGGTACTGTTCTATGTATGAGAATTCCCACCCTCTAGTTTTCTTTGTAAAACTAGAATGGAACATTTGGCCAGTCCAGTCTTTTGCAGCCGGAACTGATCCTTACTTAGTAAGTGGGTTTCCTGTAAAAATACTATTTTAGCATTTAGACCTGTTAGGTGAGAAAGTACTTTCTTTCTCTTTAATTCGTGATTCAGGCCTTTAACATTCCAGCTTACGGTTAACTGTCCCATCATGGAGACACTGATTCTGAGTTTTTGGTGTCATATTATAGTCTTAACTGGAAGTGAAATAGTTTAGGTCTTAATTTCCTATTCCCCCAAGAGTTGTTGCCATGCAGCTTATTATTACGCTGATAGTTATAATTATAAAGATTGAGATGATAGATTAGATATAGATCAAGCCTGCTCTCTTCTCTTCCCCTTAACCCCCACCCTCCCTTTTGCCTCCCCAGGTGAGGCTAAAACCCACTTCATGCAGTCCCAGTCCTCTGACATACCCAGAGACAGAGCACGCCCAAAGCACATCAAGCCCCATGCAGTGGCGCTTTAAGGTTAAAAGATAGAGATATCTGTTACCAATATAGTCTTTAAAAGAGGAAAAAAAAAAAAAAAAAAAGAAAAGAATTTTGCACTTAATATATATATATATATAATCTTCAGCAATTTTAGTGCATTAAGATGATATCCCCAGATAATAAACCCAGGTGATGGTGTTAAAGATGTGTCCAAAACAAGCATAACAAGTCTTAATGCAGTAATAGCAATAACAGCAAACCAAGAGAGGAGGAAAACGTAATTAAGCACAATAAAACATAAACATTTAGCGCCCTAGTAATACTAAGTGATGATAAGTAATAAGTAAGTAATAATAATATAAGAATATGAGAATATATGCTGATAAAACCCGTATTTTAAAACAAATAGATCAGACAGTAGATTATTAATCCTAGCTTTATCATTTACCGCCATGACTCACAATTATGTATCAGAATAGTCCCGGGATCAGCTTTCTTAATTCATTTTCTGCCTCCTCCTTGCTAGTGAAAACATAGAAATGACCCTGCCATTCCACTTTCAGTTTTCCCGGATACAGGAGGCCGTATTTGACATTGGCTTGCCGTAGCAGCTGTTTAATATTATAGAAGGCGCGTTTGATAGCTGTTGCTGGAGAGAAGTCAGGGAAGACGCGAATGTGGCAATTTTCATATATAATATCTTCCTTTTTTTTCCTAAGAAGTTCCATCACCTCTAACTTAAATGATAATCGTTCAAAACGAACTATAAAAGATCTTGGTCGGGTCTGACGGTGTTTGATCCACGACGCTGTAAGCCGCTGCTATCTCAGATTCTGCTTTAAAGTCGCCCCCGATTATTTTAGAAAAAAGTTCAGTTGCGAATTTCACAGGGTTTAAACTTTCTCGATTCTCTGGCATGCAGATACACAGACATGTGTCTTTTCAAAAATGCTCAAAACATGTTAAGGATATTAAAACATATTTTCCACTGAAAACAGAACTTTTTCCATATATAAAACACTAAGAAGGTAAAAAAAGGAGCTATAGGCAGCTCTCAAGCTAAAAAAGAAAACAGTTTAGTGACAAAATGTAGTCTTCAGGGGCCTCATGTATAAACAGTGCGTATGCACAAAAATGTTCCGTACTCTTGTTTCCACACTCACATCGCGATGTATAAAAACTAAACCTGCCATAAAGTCAAGCACATTTTCACACCAGCTAAATCCTTGGCGTACGCAAGTTCTCCACTTGGTTTTGCAAACTGCCGGCACCCAGCGTTAAAGCAGTGCTTTTGTTCCAGTGTGGTTTCCCTTTCTTTTTAAAATTCACATCCCTGACGCGGCTTTATCATATACACTGAAATTAACCGCATATTGTTTATTAGTTTAAGGCATCTGATTGTAATTAACCTGCAACAATATAATGGTCCACAGAATGGCCAAACTATTCCAAATACCATAGCTGCTTTCGCGTTGTTACTCTTAAATTTTTGTCCCACTGTATCTGAATATGGAATCACAGCTCTACAGCAGCTGATCGGAAAGAGAATTATCAGTATACAGCATCAAGCACACGCTTCCTCAGCCATGCTGTCTATTTGAACTGCACTCATACGATAAACACTTCAGAGCCTTTCCTGTAGGGAAATCGCGGTTCAGAAACAGTTTCATCCCAAGAACTATAAACACACTCAATCAGTCCTTCAAGTGCTCCTTGTAGAACTGTTTGTACTTATAAGTACAATTACCTCACTGTAAACTTGTGATACAGTTATAATATTGCACAACCTGAGCCACTTTATAAAATGCATATTTCCATATGTTGACGATATCATTTTTAAGATGAAATGCAGCAAAATATGTTTATTACATTATGCAGATAAAATTATAACATCATTTAAATAATCTATATTGTTAATAATTTAATATGTGAGGACACGGTGTTGCAGTGCTAGTGACAAGCTGGAGCCCCATTCAGGGATTGTTCCTGCCTTCCATCTCTAACCTCCTCTGCATGTGTATCGCACATTTTTGAATTCTTACAATGTTCTACTTTGTCATTTACTTTTTGTCTTTTATTTCCGGCCCCAGGCATGGTTAAATCTCTTGGCACAAAGTCTTGTCTTGCTGGATGTGAAAGTGTCTCTCCAAGAAAGTCACGTCTCGTCTCATTTCCCAAGATTTTTTTTATTATAATAGAGATATATTATCAGAAACATATATTACTACGGTGGGCTGGTGCCCTGCCCTGGGTTTATTTCCTGCCTTGCACCCTGTTTTGGCTGGGATTGGCTCTAGCAGATCCCCGGGACCCTGTAGTTAGGATATAGCGGGTTGGATAATGGATGGATGGATGGATACATATACTATAAATAAAAATGTTAGTTGTTTATGTTTCAATTCTTTTTTGTCTAAACAGAACCATTCTTTCTGCAGGTTGATTTATAAAATTGTTCATTTCCTTACAGGCTCATGGACATCACAGGCTGTATTGAGCAGTTTTTCTTTTCCAGCTATGAATGCTCATACTGAGTTCAGATGCCTTATTTTTTTTATTTCTGCACAACATACATATCTTCTGTGCAGGTATGTGTAACTATGATTGTGTTTCTGTTATGAATCATTGGCTCTATTTTATTGATTTGTTTATAGTACAGAACACTACCACTAGAATGACTTTTACCTTAGTAAGACTGGCACACATTAAATATTAAGAAAAAATTCCACAAACCTTAGTTGAATAACTTTGGAGTGAAACATTTTAATTCAGAATGATTTAATTTTCTGAATTCTAATTTTTGAACTGCATTTTTACCTTTAGATTCAACTTCACATGGCATTTGTTGTAAATATAATATAAAGTTATATACAAATGCATTAATAATATGTTTATCTTGAGTTTCTGTTTTTAGTTATTTAATCAAATTTATGCTATACAGTAATTTTCAATCTAACAGCAGTCATGTGTTTTTATTTTCAGTGAAGTTTTCCATAATTGGTCCATCTGAGCCTATTATCACTTATGTGGGTGAAGATGTAATCCTGCCTGCCTCTCACCAGCACTCAACGCGGAGAAATTTCAAGTGAGATGGTTTACGACTGATTTTAAATCACCAGTAATTTTATTTGAAAACTACCAATATTTAAAGCAGATTGAAAGAGCAAAAATGCTCTTCCAAGGGGAGATGAAGTATGGCAATGTATCCTTAAAAATACAAAGTGTCCGTGTTTCTGACAATGGTGTCTACAGATGCTACGTGGATTCTGGAAGGATTGATGATGAGGTGCAGATTACATTGGTTGTAGTAGGTCAGTGGAAACTTTGGATAATATTTTTTCTATTGCAGCATATGTCAGGTTTCCCCTATTTTTTCCCCTATTAATTATTTTAATTTTCAGCCTCTTAAATTTTGAGAGCAATAACTACTTCAAGATGTTTTTTTCTAGTAAATAATGAGATTTGGTAGTTGATTGGCACTTCTTCCTTGGGAGTCTGATCTTTTAACTTTGATGGCACAGTTAAATGTTTTCTAAATGACTCTTTTCAGAAAAAAGGAAATTAAAAATTAGTAAATGATCCACTATGCTTGTTGCAAAGCAAATAAAGGCTAGGTGACCAAGCATTTTAGCAGTGACACAGAGACAAATAAAGAATACAGCACATTGTAATAAAAGCCCTATCACTAAAGTGAAAAAAGAATTAATTAGAAAGACTTGCCACAGTTTGTACTCACCCAACCCTGTCCACTCAATATGATCACCTGCCTGTCACAAGAACCGATACTTTAATACCATGTCAATACCAAAATTCAAACAGCATAACATAGTAGTTGTTTGCACTACTGGTAATAGCAAATGAATGTCCTTAATGCACTCATTTCTGATTGCAAATAGATGAGTTACTTGGGATCACACTCTAACACCTAAGAAAAACACGAGGAAGAACTACATTTTACAATGGCTTACACTAGTGCTGTTACAGCACTACAAAATGTAACATCTGTTGAAAAGAAAGTCATCAGAGCATGAACAACAAAAGCATTTGGAGTATTGAGGATGTGATTATGGAGTTCTGTAGCAGAGATTGTTCCATATTACAAAACATAGCACCGTTAGTGGGATTTGGTAATGTTATATAGATGAAATCCAGCTCTGTAGGTTATAGAAAATACAACAACACAGAATATATAAGGTGAATAGTGGCCTGAGCCTTTATGGCCTCACTATTTTCTTCATCCATGAGCAGATGTTGTTTTCGGAAATGCTTTTGCCTTCAAGTCAGCTGATTTGGAAAATCCAGACTGTAAACAATCAGATCAAGTCAGGCTGGAGAGCATGCACTGGTACAGTGCATTGCTGCACCCACCACATGATGAAGCAGCTCGGGATCCCGGTTGGCGATCTCCCAGGCAGACACATAGTCCAGTCCAACCCTCTGGAAATGCCATATATCTGCTGCAGCCAGATTTTACGTTGGTGTCCCCTTGGCCTGGTCCAGCTGCTTGGGTCCTCAGCAATGAGGATCTTGTGATCTGGTTCAAACATGGGGAATCGTGCCACATGACTATAGTGTCGAAACTGGTGCTCCCTCACAATGCAGGTAATGTGCCTCATTCTTGACTCAGTGAGCAACCTCTCATTCGACACAAAGTCAAACCAGCGGTACCCATGGATTCTCTGAAGAGACACAGTACGAAAGGAGTCCAGTCTTTGTCTCAGATCACTGGATAACATCTGTGTCTCACAAACAGAAAGCACCAGGACTCTAAAGACTTGGATCTTCATTCTTTTGCATAGATAGCAGGAGCACCACACACCCCTTTCCAGCAACCTCATAACACCCCATGCTCTCCCAATCCGTCTACTGAATTCATAGGAAGTGTCACCAGAGACATGAATGACGCTGCCGAGGTAAGTTAACCTCTCAAAAAGGTCGACACTCTCACCGCAGACAGACACACTGCTGATGGCTGTGCCCAAGAGGTAGTTAAAGGCCAGGCTTTTGGTTTTTATTAGGACAATCACAAGCCCAGACAGATTTCTCACTCAGTCTCTCAAGAGCCCTGATCACAGCCTCTATTGACTCTGTGAAGATCACAGCATCGTCAGCAAAGTTAAGATCACTGAATCCTACTTCACCAATGGATTCCCCACATTCGCTGTACCCCACGACCTTGCCCAAGGCCCAGTCCATGCAAGCATTGAACAGAGTAGGAGCAGAACTCACCCCTGATGAATCCCAGAATAAACTGAGAAACACGCAGAGGTTCTGCCACCACTCTGCACAGCAGTCAGTACTAGTGTACAGGTCGGCCATGATATCCAGCAACCTTAGGGTTCCTGCGAAAGTCTCAAGATCTCCCACAGGACAGCTTGATTAACTGAGCCAGATGCTTTATAAAAATCAAAAAAGGGTGCAAAGAAACTCAGCCGATATTTGGGTTTGCATTCCATGAGAACCCTCAGTGCCAAGATTGGTCAATGGTAGATACCTTAGGCATAAAACCAGACCACTCCGATCACTGGTATTTGAACAAGTGATCACGGATCCTATTGAGGATGAACCTAGCAAGGACCTTACCCAGCACCGAGAGCATTGTTATCCCTCTGTAGTTTCCGCAATCCAGGTGATCACCCTTCACTTTCCAGATAGGGATGACAAGTCCCGTATTCCAGTCAGTTGGAATGATGCCCGTTTCCCAAATGTGAGCAAAAATTGCTTGCAATGCCAGGTGGACAGCCTTACCACCAGCTTGGAGAAGTTCACCTCGGACACCACAGATCCCTGCAGCCTTCCCTACCCTGTAAACAATGACTCTGATCAATTCAAATCAGAGGACAAAACATGTAAAACCTAACCAAGCAGCTGAACAACCAACACCTTAATTTTTTAGAAAGAATGAGTTAAAATTTATGGTAACATTGCATATTAACAGCTAGTATTGTAATGTGTTATTAAAGTCTTCTTGTTCAGAAATACACATACTGCCAATATTTTACTTGTGATGACTGTTATTAATTTCTCCATAGGCCACTACATCCAACAATAATCTAAAAATCCTTGCTGCAGACATTTGATATGGCTAAGTAATAAATTACGTTACTGTTTTAGTTCATAGGTTTTAATAAACAATAGAGACATTGTAAAGTATTTGGTGCCAACCAATATCCTTTAATTATGGAACTTATATTATGAAACAAAAAATGCAAATGAAAAGTCCAAACAATATTAAGGACTTCAGGTGTCTTTCTGTGATTTTTCCCTATTATTGGTGAAGAATCAGACTCTCTTGTGGAGCTCTGTGCTCCTTGGTTTAAGGTTTGTTAGTGAAATGCTGACTTGCAGTGCATCTGTTCCTTAAATAGCCCCTGGAGTCAATGGGGTAGAACTTCCATGCAAAACTAGAAGTGATGTTAGAGCTTGTCACAGGACCCATCCTTTGGTATGCAGGTGAAAGAGAAGAGGGTGATAGCTCCATTACCTGAAATTGCATGTTTTCATAAAGCTTATTTATTAAACTGAACGGGAGTATGTTAAATGAGATTTCTGTATTTGCTGTGATATCAAGTGGTTATTAGGTGTAGTGAAAATTTACTTGTATTTGTGTCAACTGCAAAAATTCTGGTATCATGACGTCCTTAGTCATGATAACAGACATCTCTTGTCACAATACTTGGTATTTCCTCCAAGAAGCCACATTAGTGAGAGACAGAATTAAAAAGTCACACTACACGAATCAACATAATAAATATTCGGCAAATATATCAACTTCTGCTTTCCCATGCCAAACAATATTTGGCCTATATTGTTATGTCTCAGTCATTGTTCCTCCCTGTCTAGGGTTCAGATTCATCTTTGATGTCTCTTTTGTTCATTATTGATTCTTTGTATGTTGATTGTGTGCATTTGGTTATGTCTATGTATACAAGCTGTCTGTGTTATGTTCCATGTGTTTTGTGGATTGCCCTCCAAGAGTTGGGGCCACTAGCCAATCACCGTCAGAACAGGCCCCCCTCACCCTATTAATCCAGAGGGTCTCCCACAGTTACTGATGGTTAATTTCGAATGTGCCAAGATATGCATAAATTATTGGTTTTTTTTTTGCTGTGTATATGTGTTTACTGGATTTTTGAACCCAGGCTCTGTTTTTTGACTTCGTTTTTCAACAATGGTATTGGAACTTTGTTTGCCTTGCTTGCAAGTACTTTATGCCTTTGTGTTCTTCAGAGCTTCAAAGTGAAACAGCATTTTTGTAGAAATAAACTTTTTATTTTATAATTACTCGGTTATTACCAGCAGGGTTTGATGGTGTTACAGTATCCCCCTGTAGTGGGGGGTTTTGGATGCAATTTAGGAACTTTTAGAGACATGGGCGCTTTGGCAGCCAATATCCACAACATACAGTACTGTACATCCTGGACTATGTTAAAAAACATCAGAAAAGACAGTGTTAAAAGTTGTTATTTCATAGCCAGGAAAGATGACCAGAAAATGGAAGTGGCCAATATATAAGTCTTTAAACATGCTGCAGTCGAAATAAGCTGAAGTCTAAATAATCAAACAAAAGTTCTTACACTAATTTGGTTTTCTTAATCCTAACTATTGCTAAACTTTTTTGTTGCTTTTGTTTGAAAATGTATTCAGTCCTCAGGTAACAAGATTATGTGCACTGCCATCTTAAATATGTGGAGTAGGATAACATAGTGTATCACATGATCTGTGGGTCATGTGACTGGCAATGACTGGCAATAATAAAAAATTTTTCCACAACAGTTGTCCACTGTAGTCTGTCATATTTATTAATGATTACTTCCCTGTCTTCTTTTGCCTTTTCCATTTGTATTTGTCAGTTTTAGGTGGTCAGCCCTCCATTTCAATCAGATCTTCTGATGACCAGCAGACCAGACTGGAATGTACAGCTGAGAAGTGGAATCCACAACCAGAAATTGTTTGGAGGGACATGAATGGAGTCGATGTAACAACACTGTCCAAAAAAACTTTGCATCAAGCCATTGAAGGACTTCTGACAGTGAACAGCGTCATCCCGATGAAGGATGTGTTCACTGTTTTAATGTGTTTAATGAAAAGTAAAGCAGCAAAACCAGACTGGCCATCTGGACTTAGCATCTACAGTGAGTGCAAAGACAGCGTGGAATTATTCTCCCTGACACTGGATGTAACATTAGGACCAACATCATTTAAAAAATGTTTATCAAATCATTTGTATTTTTATTCTCTACAGTTCCTTTCCTGTTATGTCGATCACAAGTAGGGTGACTACACACCCAGTCTGCAACAAGAAGTGCTTACAAGGGTTTTACTGCAATATTGCCATATGTCTTACATCTGGAAAGTCTTCTCACGATAGCAGGGAAGCTTATAGCGCACATCCCACTAATTTATTCCACACTGTTGAAATAGGGAAACATTTGGCCTCAACAGAACATATAAGAGAACTGGAATGGTGCTCCCTATAGAAAAGGAGTATATTAAACATTTTTGTATTTATTATTTGTTATTTAAGAATATATCTGGGGCTTAGTTTGGACACATTAGAATTAATCATCTAATGGTATAATGCAGAAGTCAAGGTGCAAACTCCCAGTGATCACCAGGGGCCTCATGCATAAACGGTGCATATACCCATTTCCGCGATGTATAAATACTAAACTTGGTGTAAACCCACGCACATTTTCACACCAGCTCAATCCCTGATGTACGCAAGTTCTCCTCTCGGTTTTGCAAACTGGCAGCACCCAGCTTCAAAGCAGTGCTTTTGTTCCAGTGTGGTTTCCCTTTCTTTCTTAGATCCACATCCCTGACAAAGCTTTATCAAATACACTTTAATTAACTGCATATCATTTATTAGTTTAAGGCATCTGATTGTAATTAACCTTAACAATATAATGATCCACGAAATGGCCAAACTATTCTAAATACTATAGCTGCTTTAGTGTTGTTACTCTCACTGCTCCACTCGGAAGTATTTATTCCACTGTATCTGATTGCAGAATCACAGCTCTACAGAATTTGATCGGAAAGAGAATTTTGGGATACAGCATCAAGCACATGCTACCTCAGCCATGCACACAGTCCGTTTGAACTTCTCTCATATGACAAACGCTTCAGAGCCTTTCCTGTAGGGACCTCACAGTTCAGAAACAGTTTCATCCCAAGAACTATAAACACACTCAATCAGTCCATCAAGTGTTCCTGGTAGAGCTGTTTTTACTGATAAGTACAATCACCTCACTGTAAACTTGCACTACAGTTGTAATATTGCACAACCTGAGTCACTTTATAAAGCGTGCATTTACATATGATGACAACTGGCTTCTAAGTCAATTTTGATTTCCAAGCGCTATCTTCTTAGAGCTCTTGATATCATTTTTAAGATGAAATGCAGCAAAGTATGTTTATTACATTATACAGATAAAATTTCAACATTATTTAAATAATCTATATTGTTAATAATTAAACATGTGAGGACACAGTGGGCAGCGGTGGTGATGAGCAGGTGCCCCGTTCAGAGATTGTTCCTGCCTCGTTCTGTATGCTTGCTGGGGCTGGCATAAACCTGGATGGATAGATGGATGGATTAATTAAACACGTACTACGAAGATATTCCAATTTTTCTTAAAAGTTTTGAAGAATTGGCGTTCTCAGCTTACTGATGGGTGTACATCTATTACAGAGCTGATTGTGTGGCGATTGGTTACTTGGAGAAAGAAAAGTAAGGACAGGAATCAATGGTTAGTACGTTTAAAAGAGACAGTACTGCTGCAATAAATTATTTCATTGAAGGTCACACACGGCGCAGCAAGCATCTTGCGGGAAGCAGGAACAATCTCTCGACTGGGAGCCAGTTTGTCACTATCACTGCACCACCTAATACATTCTTTAATTCTTATCATCAAGAAAATGATATCAAGTGTACATCTTAGTATTTAAATTGTTCAGCAACCTGTGATATCACTAATGTAATGTATTCTGTGTCCTGTCGGAGGAAGAGAAAGCTCGTTTAAGAAGCATGTAGTGATTCACACGCATAGAGCACATAGAAGAACACATACAAAACAAAGTATGTAACTTTAGTTATGATGGGATTTGAGAAAGTAGTAAATTAAATGATTTTAAGATGAAATTTATGGCGTTCTACTTTAATGACAAAATAAGCTATGTGATTAAAGTGAAATTTCGAGATTTCGAGAAAGCTTTTTTTTCCCACTGTGCCTATTTTTTTTCTTTTTTCTGTACCCTAATAAGCTTCCATATGATACTCATATGGTGGGCTACGACTCACCTTTTCACAGCATTTTTGATATCTGACCACTTCTTATTTATTTCAGCACTTTGCGACTTTGTGAACTTGAGGTTTCAAGTTTCTCTGACACTCGATCAGCTTCCTTTTGTTATTAATACCACTGTTTAAACCAACAAATAGTACATTTTTCCTTGCCTCCACTTGGTATTGGGTGAAATTCTTCTTTTTCCCCCTGTGCTTTTGCCATTGTCTTCTCACAGAATGCAGAACTTAAGGGCTATTTATATTGATTTGTATATTCAAAGAAGCATAATTCTGGTAGGAGACGGGGTGGGGCGGCAGGCGTGTGCATGTGTGTTACTTTTCACGCTGACTCGAATTTATGGAGTGGAAGAATGTGGAAGTTGGCGTACGCACAGATTTATGCATCTGGATTTTTTTGTGCGTACACACATTTTTGCTTTTATCCGTACACCATGTTTTAGTGTGAATTCTACACATGACGTTATGCATGAGGCCCCATGTATGAAAAATGATAATTTTATTGTACTCTTTCCATCTGGTTCACAGCCCATACTTCTGGACTTAGTCTAGTAACTCTCCTCCAGCTTGTCTGTAGCACTGTTATTTCCTTCTTCTACAACATGCAAACCAAATCTGTCCCAATATTCTATGTAAGGCCTCATAAATATATCTTTTAGGCAGAGCCAGAACTTCAAATAAAGTTACTGTTACACAATCCAGCATTCTAACTGAATTATCAGTTGGCTCAACACACTCTCTGTTAATACATATTGATGAGCTCATCTATAATGGCCTCTGAAAGCTCCTTCATGAAAACAGAAACAAGTGCAAATTCATTCAAGTAGGTCTCCACTGCTAGAATTTTCAAATCACCAACATAGTCATCATTAAAGTCATCACCTCTTCCCTTTTTTAAATATTTGTCTTGATGCCACTGACTTCCTTTTCATTGAAATAAATATTGGCAAAAAATACAAAAATTGTGTCAGGTAATTTTAAGAAAATGACAGAAAATTATAGGCAGTCATATTAAATTTGTTCATTACTTGGATTAGTTAATTTTGCTTTTAAAAATTGTAAATAGGGGTGACTGTAGTACTAGGGTGTTCTACTGTGTTAACCATTATGAAAGTAGTGAAAAGTCAAGCAAAATTACAATATGCAAGCTTTCCAGACAACTCAGGCCCCTTCTTCAAGCAAAATAAAAAAGGGGCCTGAGTTGTCTGGAAAGCTTGCATAATGTAATCTCTTTAGTTAGCCAATAAAAGGTGTCATTTTGTGTGACTTCTCACTAATGGGGATGATAAACTACAGAAATCTTCACAATGATTACACTAAAACTTTTACAATGTTCTCTAGACATCAACAGGAGGTTTGGACTTCAATATTAAAAGTTCACAGTACTGTTAAGTACTCTACGTCTATGAGGATGATGAGAAGCTGTGACAGATGTAGTCATGTTCAAAGGTGAATGATTTGTAGCTAGAGAATTAGCAACAAATCATGGAATTGCAGTTCCTATTCAGTCCAATCTATCCAATGTGTGGTCAGCTTTTAAAAAAAAGCTGTGAAGTCTACCTGCAGTTAAAAAGATATAATGAAAATATCCATTCCATATTGCTTTTCCCTAATATCTAATTGGTGACATTATCTGTTACTGGAATGCTTATCTAAGCCTTGGTTATCTAAACTAGATGCCCATATGCTATGGATCTTATTATTTTAAGTTATTATAACAATTGCGCCTATTATTTACTTATTTGGATTTTTGTAATTTTTGAAATCCTTGCCATCCACATTGATGTTTCCTGGTATTTTATCATACCGGCAGTACAGGGGATTACTTAAACATTTCAGCTCGACACATACATACAGTGTATGCCAATGTTTCTGTAATTACACTTGGAAGTCAACCCGAGCACTACATTTATTTAATTGCTTGACTGTTGTTTTCTCACTTGTCTGTATCTTCCTTTGTGCCATGCTTGATTCACTTCTCTTTTCTAGTTCTGACTATGTACTTTAAGCTCATTTACTTTATTTTCTTTTGTTTAAGTCTTCTTTTAACACTTTAATCACTGAAGCAACCCATCCTGTGTGCTCAGCTCATTGCTTTGTTCATGCATGACAGTAGACTGTGGTGTCTGCAGACTGAATATTCAACACATCAGAAACATTAAGAAGAGCATTTCAAAAATGTACACAACTGTGCGATAAAATAACTTTTAAAGATGTCTCGGTTAAACAAAATACCTCAAATGCCAGCTGTCCTGTTAAACCTAGGGGAAGCTGTGTTTGGCATCAGTAGGTAAATAAACCAATGAAGTGTTTATATTCTTTGTTTAATACTCCTTTTAAATGTGTCCTTTTAAAATTTTAAACATTTTTTTCTTTGCAAATAAATCTACAGTTGAGAGCATGCAAATTGAAGAGTAGTAAATAAAATTATGAAAAAAAGTCAACAGAATGCACCATCTGACATACTGTATCTGAAATATCAGCTGGATGCTATAGGACCACTAAATTATGCCGTGCTCCCCCGATCAATGTTATGCTCTCTCCACTTGAAAGTCCTTCCTTTCTCCCACATTCAGACATCTTTTCTTGTTTTTTTAGGTTTCTCTCTCGGTGTTTCTGGCTGGTTGGTTGCTTTCTGTGTCTTGTTAGCTCTTTGTGTTGCAGTGAATCCTCTGCTGGTCATTTTATGGAGAAGAATGGGAGGTGAGGGTACAAAGATATTGGGATAGAGGGGCATTCTTATTCATGTAAATGACACACTGACCAGTTGATGATAAAGCTGTCTTAAATGCAACTCATTTATTTATTTTATTTTCTCTTTTCCAGAAATGAACCAAAGATATGATTCAATAGGTTAGCATGGTTATAAATATTAGATACATAGCTCTAATCCAAAAAATGTGTGTCCATTTACACCGTGGCTTGTTGTAATTATTGTATTTTCAGGTATTTTGTACAACCTGATTGCAACATTCTCAGTTGTCATTTATTTGTAAGTGTAAGAGCCAGTCTTAGAAAATTAATGTTTAATGTTAAATTTATACTAGTGTTTGCTTAATTTCAAAATAAACAGAAACACGAAGCAAGATAAATAAGCCTTAAAAAGAACTTTCTTTAAAGAAAAGCTTTTCTTTAATATCAATTTTTTGTCTATTTTTCTGTGAATTTTATTGCTTTGAAATTAACTAAAACATTTAAAACGACATTATTTAGTCTGTGAAATTATTTGAACACATGTCACACTAGTGCCGGAACTGTCCTATGTAGCAAACTAAAAGTTACAGAACTCTGGTAATTTGGGACAAACACAATGACAGTAACTCTTGACACTCTTTGCTTTGATGTCCAGATCCGCATACTCATAGATATGATCTCTTTAAGACATAATGCTGTGACTATCAAAACAACAAAAAAGCAAATAAAAATAAAAAGCACCAAAAAAGAAAAATGACACAAAAAAGTAGGAATATACTCCAGCACATTGATATTGAGAGATGCTAAATCGATCACATTTTCACAGAAAATATCCCAGTAAAAATACATTTTCTATAAGTCATACTGCAACAGATACTTCTCTCATCAATGTGCTCACACCTCCTCATATTTTCCATCATTGTTCTTTTTCCATCCTCTCTGTGATCCTCTGTTCTCATCATTTCCATTCCTGAAACTTGTACAGTATGTGCAGCTCTGCTTTTGCTGCATCAGCTTATTTAGAGGTGGTGATGATTTGTTATCATGAATGCCCTAGACTAGGGGTCCTCCATCATGGTCCTGGAGGGCCGCAAAGGCTGCGGGTTTTCATTCCAGCCAGTGTCCTAATTAGAACTCGGTCCTTGCTGATAATGATAGTTGGTGTTGTGGCCAGTAGATGGGGGTGGTACCCAGCCGGGACTCCCAGAGGGATTGGAAGAGGGATTATGCCTCCTCCGGACCACGAGAGGGCAGCCGCCCTGGTTGGTATTGGGACCACGGGAACAGTGCATGGAAGCTCAACCCTATAGAGGCCTGTGGCCTCCGCCAGGGGGCGCCCAGATGCCTGGAGAGACCTGGTCCTCAACACTTCCGTCACACCCGGAAGTGCTGGGGGGACGAAGACCAAGGACACCTGGAGTGCTTCCGGATGCACGGCTGGCACTTCTGCCACACCAGGGAGTGCCGGCAGAAGCTCATTGGTTGGCACCTATAGCACGTCCATGTGAGGATAAAAGGGGCAGCCTCCCTCCATTTGATAGCTGGAGTCGGGTGGAAGAGGACAAAGCCTGGAGGAGAGAAGTGGAGGCGGTGAAGGAAAGGCATTATTGAGGAAGGCCTGGACTAAGGGTGATTGGTGCAGGAGCACTGGGGTGTGTCCAATACTTTGTAAATATGGAGAATGTAAATAAATGTGTGTTGGTTGGTGAACCGTCGGTGTCTGCCTGTCTGTGTCTGGGCGAGTCTCCATAGTGTTTAACTCTATGCCTTGTAATTCTGTTATTCATCAAAGACAAATTTTAGTTACTTTGTAGATCAGAGGTCCTCAATTACAGTCCTGGAGATCCACAGTGGCTGCAGGTTTCCACTTTAACCAATTTCTTAATTAGAATTCTTTTATTTACTACTAAAGTAATACGTTTTTTGGCCTTAATTGTAGTTCTCTTGCCTGTTACCATTCAGAACCCTTAATTGCCTATTTTAGATTTTAGCAGCTGCATTTAAGTTTTAATTGTTGCCTATTTTCTTAATCAGATATTAGTTAATAATGAGATGCAGATAACCAATAAACCAGCAGCTCTCCAGCTAGCGTGCTTAACATGAAGTATCTGTGATAAAAAATGTTTAGAAATGAATGAGTAGGGGAATTGGAAGCACCGTTAAGTTTAAATCTATTCTGGTCCACAAAACACATGGATAATGTTCTCACAGAAGGAAACTCTATAGTGTAATTAAAATTTCTCTAATGCAAGCATTAACAAGCCAAACAATTCAATACCAAGTTTCATTATCAGCATGGACTGCTTTCTAATTAGAAAACTAGTTGGAATAAAAAGCTGCAGCCACTGCGGCCCTCCAGGGCCGTGATTGAGGACCCCTGCCCTAGACAGTAGCCAGTTGAGCTGAGTCCATTTGCAATCTGGCTCCAAGCTGGAGCTTGTCTGTTTTTACTTATTTATTTATTTGCTGAATTTGCAAATAATGCGAAATGCAACTACTGTGACTGGCATGTCTGTCTATCCATCTGTCCACATGGAGCAACCCAGCTCCCAGTAGACTGCTTTTGTTGAAATTTACGACACATATTCTTCAAGGAAGTTTGTGGAGGCAATTCAACTTTGCTTGAGATATCCTGACTACAGTGTACTGTACACATGTTTGAAATTACAAAATCATTCATTGAAAAGTACTTGTGAACTCCTCTATCTTAAAAAAATAAAACATAAAAATATTCAGAGCAACCAGTTTTTTGTTTCAAATGTACTTTGTAAGATGTCACTTCAGCTTATATATTTTGTAGATTGTTCTCTTTTATTTGTCCATCAATCGATCCTGACAGAAAAACAGATTCCCCGATACAAGTTAGTCATATGCTGGGAGAGGCACACACATGTAAGGGCACTTCTACTGTACCTGCCGCTTGAGTTAATTTAACTGTAAAAGTAAAAAGAAAAAAATATTTTATCTGCAAATAAATTTGAGAGAAATTATTATGTAAGTATCACTCTGTATGCATAAAATGAACAAATATGTCCTCAGTTTTTATAATTACAGTAAACTCAACCTCACGGCTACATTATCAGGACATTATGTTTCAGTCATTTTCTAACCATTATACTTTATCAGCAAAGCTCCAGGCCTGCTCTCCATCACGGACTAAAGAAGCTAATAATTTTAGCTTGAGAGTTTAACAGAAATTTTAAATCTTCTTTCAAAAATGCTATGTTTAATAAATATGAACCACAATTAGACACAGTCCCTCCACAAGCAACAGCTAACAACAGCACATCAGTTGATGTCATTCCTCAACATCTCTTGAGTTGGACTCTGCTGTCTATGAAATCAATGGAGTCACCACAGGCTTGTTTGGGCTACGTTTTTAAATTCATGAAATTGTAAAGTGCTGTTAAATATATGTATTTAATGTAGTCATTAACACTTTTAATTATATTTCATTGTTACTGTTATTTTTGAATATGACTCACTATTACACATATGTTATAACTGACTGTTTGATAAGAAAACTAAAAAAAACTTTTAACGCTCCATCTTTCACATCAGTTAATCAAGTCCCACAGAGCACCTGAATATTTTGCCAAGTGTACATTTTCTAACTTGATAAACTTTAATTACACAATGAATGAAAAAAATAGAACCTCATGAGATAAATGGCTACTCTGTCAATTAATGTATTAATTAGGTATGACACACATGGAAGGCAGCGCTGACATCAAATACTGTTTGAAAGGAATGCTGGGATGAACAATTGTTATGGACTAAACTTAGAGAGCTTACCATTTACTGTAGGCATGCCACCCATCTTTTTGCTTTAGTACCTGCTTAACCAATTCAAGATCTCAGGTGGAAAACCAGTGTGTTTGTGTTAAGGAGAACATATCTTTGGATTTAGAGAGATTATTAAATTCCCTTTGTGTCACCAATTCAAATATGTGAGAAACACACAGTATATATTCACAGACAACACCCTAAGCAAGAAATGAAGTTCATATGGAGTGAGGTGGCAGCACTATTTGAACTCTAATGTGGTCTGCCTATTTAAAAATTAACCTCCTCCAATAACCTTTGCTTGCAGCAGAGAGCAACTAACTTCCCCATCAGTAGTTTCCCATAGTTCACTGGACAGGATGCTGTGCACATTAGCACTATGACATTATGGGTGGAGGACACATTGTGATTTACTACCTTCCGTGACACCATGAGAGTGTGCTGTCATTGTGCTGGGGAAGTTCTATGCTGTTGTATCTACAAACAGTTACATGGTAAAAGATTCAGTAACAGCCTTAGCACTCGTGAAGCAACCTCAACACAAACATTTCAGTTGTTTACAAACTTTATGTTATTCCTCCATTTGAACCGCAAGGACTGAAAGCTAATATAAATGAAAAAAATATGTAGATTGAGTCACTGACTTAACTGTGTAAAAATCTTCAATAACTTCGGGGAATTTGATAGGGAACAAGGGGAGAATTATGACTGAAAGAAATTTCCTCTTACTATGATGTCTGTAATTTTTATAGTTCTCTGTTGTTTTTAAGTACATCACACTTCAAAAACGTAAAACGTTTTTTCAGACATGCGAAGTTTATTATTTTCATTTCATTACTTGTTGCATAGCTGCTGGACAAAACATGGTGGTTACATTGCCAGTGTGAAGCTGGACTGAAAGTGATTTGGATGACCCAATTAGAGTCAGTGTACCTCATTTTTGTATGATATTCCCTATACACTCCATTTACCTCTGCATTTCTAAATCATTCAACTAGTTATTTTTTTCCACCACCTATATACCACCTTGTTTCTCAAAGTTTTTAACTCATTCCTATCTATATATATATATTTCATTAAGGGCACGCAAGACACTCAGCGCAAGCAAGACACCGAGGGCACGCAAGACAGTGAGTGCAAGCAAGACAGAGCCCCACCTGCCAACACTAACCCTCCTACCGCGTCATGGGATACACATGACAGAGCCACGCACGCCAACTGTAACCGTCCTCCCAAGTTCAGCGTCGCTCTCGAGGCACGCAACTACTCACCAAACACAGCCTCAGTCGCTTTCGTCTGTGCAAGTCTACATGCACCTCTGAGCCACTTTGACTTTACACCGCAAGCAAGACAGAGAGCCACGATCGCCAACTCACAGAGCCCTGCCCGCCAACTCTAACTAAGGGCAAGCAAGACAGAGACCCACGCCTGACAACTCATAGAGCCCCGCCCACCAACTCTAAGACCATGGGATACGCACGCATTTAGTGTATAAATGGATATAAATAATTGCATGTACAGTAAATGATTTGCCAAAATCTGTCATATGTAAATGATACTGCTTAAAACGTTATTGTTTTTTCATCAGAAAACCCGGTTTCCACATCTACCTGTATTAGTTTAAATGGCACTTTTACCACTTGCAATAGGTGACTTATCATGTCGACTGGGCAAGGCAGTGAATGTGGAGTCTATCTATATATGTCTATGTTTTACGTAGCCTGCTACAGGAAGGTACTCTCTCGACCATTGGCATTGGTTTCGCTCTTTGCTATTTTCGTTATACTGCAACGGTGGTTTCCTAAGCCTTTGTTATACTGAATTCCTTTCTCACCGTTTTCCGTTCCTATTCTTACACTGCCGTATGCTACGGCGGGCTTCGGCTAGTCATATATATATATAGAGTGTTGTGAAAAACAAATAACATAAGGCAAAGTAAATAAAAATTTGAACTTTGACATCTTGGGTCTGTTGTAATTTGGTTTAGCTATTGTTACTGGAGTAAAGAGTTTACACTGTCATGTGCTGTTATTGAATGGAAATGTTTTGAAGGTTTGAAAACAATAAACACATCACTTGTGCCATTATTGTGTAATCCTGTTGTAAAGTAAGCAAAGTGCAAAGTACGTCCATCAAAAAAGTGAAAATTTAGGAATAATTAACTTTGACATCATAAGATGATCCTGATTGCTTATGTAGGTTTATGTGGAGAAATTTGTGTCTTCATTTCTCATCCAACTCTTAAATGTTCACTCCAGTCTTCTCTTTTCTCTCCAGTTCAGCTCCTTCCTGTCTGGTTTTTGCACATGGAGATTGGTAAGAAAAAGATTTGCACATTTTGTATTAGGCCACAAGTGGCAAACTACAGAACAACTAAACTGACTGAGAGCAGCCAGAAATGATAATCAAAAAGTATCATAAGAGCATGGAATTAATCACATTATTATTAGACAAACTGAACCATAAATTTGAAAATGTAAAAAGGAATTCAGCTAATGCATTGACTGTAAAGAAGTACGGGTCGTCTTTTTTTCTTGGTGATCATGAGATTAAACTCATAACAGATGCAAGAGAATATTAAAAAGGATGAACTGTGGAGACATTACCCAAAAGTGACAGCAGGTGTGCAAAACAACAAAAGAAGTATGACAAGTGAAAGGAGATCATTTAGTCCATCAGACTTGTTCAGTTAGCTAATGGCTAAGTTGTCCCAATATCTCATTCAGACAGCTTGTAAAAGTTGTCAAAATCTCCACTTCATCATCCCGTGTTGGTAGTTAAAGAACCCCACAAACCTCTGTGTAAAGCAATACTTCCTGATGTCAGTCTTAACTGCACTTTTCCTTATGGTGTCCATTTCCCAACTGGTGCTTAATGAATGTGATTCACTATTTAGTTAAAAGAATTCTGCTAGATGAACATCACTGATCGCCTTCAGAATTTTAAAGACCTCAAAAAGGACTGCACATAGTATTCTCTACTTGAGACTGAAGAGGTCTATCTCCCTGAGACTGAAAGAGTTAGACATGTCTTTTAGACCCAGGATGCTCTTGGCTGCTCTTCTATGTGTGTCGTGAAGTGCTGTTTTGTCTTGTGAGCAGAACTTCACAGAACATTTCAGATGTGGTCCCATTAGTGTAACCTACAGTCTGAGCACAACATGCCTTGTTTTTTACTGCCCATTTTTATAGTCTAACCAAACATTCTGGCTGTCTTTTTAAGTACTTCTAAGTATTGCCTGATGATGAGAATACTGTTAAATGATTTCCGTTTGTTTTTCTGTTATTTACCTTATATTTAAACTTAAAATTCCCTTTCACCTCCATGTTAATGGACATTTGGTGACGGGGAAAAAAAATCATTATCAAGTTAAGTTCACATTCTGATTCTTTTGTGCTCAGCAGAGTAATGGCAGTCAGAAGCAGAGAGAAATGTTGGGAAACTACCCTGGTAAACCCCATTTAACTGAAAGTTAAATGATAAAAAATAAAGCAAAGAATGATATAAACGAGGCACAAAAGAAAAGACACTGATGCTATGTCAGCCAAATACCAGATCCCCATTTTTTGTTCTATCAGTCATATCATACTTGGATCCTAAATGGTTCTGAATTGTTAGAATTGAATACTAACCCTCACCTATTCTGTTTCTGTTCTCGGTACCCAAATGTGGCAATTGGTGCCACGGCCCACCTGCCAGGTTGTTTGCCTGCCTATGGTAAAGTCATCCCTGATGGAGGATCACAGGAATCATGGGAAAGAGGGGTCCTTTCATCGGAGCAACGTTTCAGCCGTGGAATGGCCAAATGGGGAGGCAGCTTGATGGATGAGGTCTCCAGAACTCTAAAAATATCCAAATCTTATTATGTGATATCATCTACTGTTAAATTCTGCTCTGTACTTCTAAAATCTTTATTATTATGCTGTATTAAGGATTTGTTCTATTCTGTGTATTGTGTTGTATTGACCCCCTTCTTTTGACACCCACTGCACGCCCAACCTACCTGGAAAGGGGTCTCTCTTTGAACTGCCTTTCCCGAGGTTTCTTCCATTTTTCCCTACAAGGTTTTTTTTGGGAGTTTTTCCTTGTCTTCTCAGAGAGTCAAGGCTGGGGGGCTGTCAAGAGGCAGGGCCTGTTAAAGCCCATTGCGGCACTTCCTGTGTGATTTTGGGCTATGCAAAAATAAATTGTATTGTATTGTTTTGTATTCTGAGATGCCATCTTTCTGGATCACCGCTTTTTATGATGAAATGACCGGAAGGGGCAGGGCTTGTTCTGGACAACATGGCTGGGTACACATGCCCTCACTGAGCATCTTCTATGGGTTGTGGAAATTAGGAGAGGATAACATTAGAGACACAACTTCCTCTTACCCAGAAACGGTGGTGCTTACCTCAGCTGAGCTTGTCAGGGGAACCCCAGACGTACATACATGACACTGTGATCAAAACATCAAGAAGAGTTGATTTTATCATCGTGTTTGTGAGTGTATGAGTGTCTGTGGAAATCTATCAATCTAATCAAAACAGTTGATGCATTTCTTTCAAACAAGCTGCATCATTTTGTCTTGTTACATGCTCCAAGCCTATTGTTTCTGGAACATTCTGGCCCAGTACGTATTCCTATATCCTTCAGAAATGGTTTGCTCTATGTCCAAAAATAAGTGCCATAGAAACAAATTAATTTAACAGGGATTTTTGCTGTCAGCTAGATTTAGTCGTTTGACAAGGCCTATTGATTTGCAAAGTTTTTGCACAAATAGTTTTTGAGATACATAATTTAATTAAATATGTGAGGTGAGGCACAAAAATAACCGGATTGATAAAAAAAACAAAACTATTTATTGGTGAATTACAGCATTCTAAACATTGTCAACTTCTATGTACTCCCCTTCCTGATCTCTACACTGTATCTTCCATTGATTGAAACAGTGCTGGAAATCTTCTTGCTTGAGGTTCTTCAACAGGCTTGCCGTTTTTGTCTTCAATTCATCTATTGAAGAAACATGTGTTCCCTTCAGGTCACTTTTGATTTTCGGGAACAAGTAAAAATCACAGGGAGCTAAATCTGGTGAACAGGGAGGATGATCAAGGATGGGAATGTTTTTGTCAGTCAAAAAATGCTTTATGGAAAAAGAGAAAATTTGCAAGAAATCTGATGTTGATTCGCTGTTTGATTTTTTTCACCCAACATTATTGCAGCAACTTGTATAGCGATTGTTGTGCAAATACTGACTGGGCTATTCACAGGATATACATAGCTGGTCGGCAGCTTGAGAGGGCATGCAGGACCTCCAGATGGTGTTCCAAGAAAGCCTCAAGCCCAGTCCGGTTATTTTTGTGTCTCACCACATACATGTATGCATTTGGCATTTTTCTGCATTTTCCAAGTGTTCACCCCTTCTGGCGATTGTCCAGCTGTTTTTCAACTGCTATGATGCCTTCTCGGTATCTGTAGTTCCTCCAATTTTAATAACATCTGCAAATTTTTCAGGAATACATCTGAAGTTGATTTAAATAAGAGACAGAAATGACTGTGCTGTATTGTACAGGTATGTACAGGTAGTCCATCTGTCCACCTATTACATCTCTGAATTTAGTTTTCTGAAGTTCTAGAGCTATTTTGACAGTATTGGGTGCAACACTAGCCAACCTCCCTTTTGTAATTTTTGTAACAACATTTTTTAAATGTTTTTAACTCAACTCGGGGTCATGGAGGTTCAGTGGTAGCACCTGCAGTATGCAAGCAAATTCACACAAGCAGTCTTTTTGGGCCTTTCAAAGCATACAAGGTATGAACCGTGCAGATATTTCGCTGACAGAGTCTAAAGTAATAATCATAAAATATTTCTTCTTTATTGTTCTGTTAAAATCCATTGGGTCCTGTTAGAGGTCACTTTAGAGGCACATGTGCTGATCAGTGTGGATATGTTGGCTCTTCGGCCAATTTTCCAATTGGTTGACATGCATCATTAGTTACCAATTAAGGATGTGCATTTATTAAGTGGATTTTATAAACTAACCAATCAGGCAAAGGCATTTTAAGTTCATAAAGGAAAAGCTGCAAGATGAAAAACAGAAGAGTATGTTCAGCATGACTGTTCCCTTAGTAATACCACTGTCTTCTTTTTTAGACATGTCACGGTCTGTCACTAATTCAGGTACAGTATGTGGGCCTAAGGGTGGTGATTGGACATTTTTAGCTTCTCCCAAAGATCTGAGTTTTATTTTTCTATTACAGAATGGAGGGGAATCTACAGCTCAGCAAGTGAGTTTTACAGATCTGGAGACTTTATGACTGAATTATTTTCCCCATTTCTGTGTTCTGCTCGTCTTCACAATAAATGGCACAGGCTTATAGGCCCAAGAATCAGATCACTGAGAAATCTTAAGATATTGTGACTTTATGTTCCATTTTTGAATTATCAGCCACAGTTACTTTATTGAAAAATGTCCTACTAATAAGCTCCTAGTTAAATCAAGATAAATGTCCCAAGATATGAAAAACTGGTAAGAAACTGCAGTTTTAAAAATAATGTCCTTATAAAGCTATAAAGAATCAAAAGACACTCTGTCACCTATTATTCATATAAATTAACTAAATAAAAATAAACCCTGGAGTTCTTTGTCAAATTTGCATTAGTGACATGTGCCAAAGCTCAAAGCGAGTTTGGTTTTGTACATGGTTTTACAATTTCAAAGGCAAAACACATTAAAAAGTGTTTTTCAGTTTTAAGGTTTTTTAGGTTAGAGAAAAGACTAATGCTCCATAAGAGTCTGGAAACACCTTGTACCCCGTTTGGACCAATACATGTATGAAAAAGAGTCCAGATAAAAATAAAAGGGTAACAGTGTCTTATAGAATTGTAATATGGCTAATAAACTTTCTGCTGTTGCTGTTAGCCATTTTCATTTTCTGTGTAGTGCTAATGGGGACACATTGTGGGCTCTGTAACTGCTGTTCTCAATGCTGCAAACTGCAGCCCAGCACAGTCCACTCCACACTCTCTGCCCAAAACATCTTTCTCTGCAGCAACTCAGAACAACATACTGGTCAGTGAAGCAGGCATCATATGAAAAGGGTGGCATGGCTACATCCACCTTACCCCAGCTGATTGGCTACTGTAATGGATCCTGGGAAGTCTCCCAGGCTGAAACTAATTTCTTCCTGTGACACTGCTGTGAAATTTGTTGGTCAGGAAACACCAGAGTTTTGTGAAGTGAAACTCTTACGTTTTCCTGCAAATTCAATTTCACATGAATTTATGAATAAATCTCTCTCTCTACATTTTTTATTTGTTTATTCATCTATCCATCCATTACAAAACTCTCTTAAAACAGTTCCCACCCAGAGCCTATCCAGGTAGAGGAGGACACAAAGCAGGAGCTCACACTTCATGGGGTGTCAGTCTAGTCCATCACTCATACACTCACTGATATATAATTAGCAATTACCTGAGTCTGCCTGTGATTAGGATGTGAGAGGAGAATTTAAGTATCTAGAAGAAACTGCACATACAGAGTGACAGAGGTCTGGATTTGGACCCCGGATCAGACATCTATATGACTTCAATTTATTATTTATTTGAGATCAGCAATTGTTGCAATTCTATCACTGTCCATGTTTTTTTAACACCCCTTCCCTCCTAAATGCCATTCCACTGTTGCCTAAGGATAAAATGGGAAGGGGCCCTGAGTTTCTGCTGCCACATTTAGCCAAGATAGGAATATATTGTGCCTGTCCTGTTGCAAATTATCTTAGGGAATAACTAAACTTGAACAGTTATGTACGGTCGTAGCAGTTCCAAATCAACCCTATGCAAAATCACAAGCTACGAGGGACATTCAAACAGTTTTCCCACTTTTATATTTTCGTTGGAAAAGGTGACGGTGGGAGGAGTAGTAATTGGTCGTGTCTGAGAGTGTCATGTGACTAGTTCTGTCTGGCAAGCTGGTGGCTCTTGCAGTTTAGTATAAGAGTTGTCATCCTGTGGTGAAGATGGCTGCAAAACTTATAAATTGCACCAAAGAAGAACAGTTTTCTGTTATACACTTTTTGGGGACAGAAGGTGTGCCAGGACCACAAATTCATCTCAGCATGTGTGCTCAGTATAGGGATAAAGTTCTCTCTCATAGAGTCATTTATGAATTGATTAAAATGTTCAAAAATCTATCTATCTATCTATCTATCTATCTATCTATCTATCTATCTATCTATCTATCTATCTATCTATCTATCTATCTATCTATCTATCTATCTATCTATCTATCTATCTATCTATCTATCTATCTAAATGGCTGTACTAGTGTGATGGACGCAGAGCACTCTGAACATCCAGCTACAGACATGACCACAAGGAATGAAGAAAGAACCCTGATGAATCAGTGGCTGCACGCTCAACCAAAAACACTTTTTGCTAATGGCATTAACAAGTTGATACGATGCTGGGAAAATTGCATAGCGAAGAAAGGTGACTATGTAGAAAAGTGATGTAATTTGTTTTTGAAATTCTTAATAGAGTTAAAAAAGTGAGGAAACTTTTTGAACAACTCTTTTATTAATAACCAGACAAAAAAAATACTGTATATCCATCATCCAACCCTCTATATCCTAACACAGGGACACGGGGGGTCTGCTGGAGCCAATCCCAGCCAACACAGGTTGCAAGACAGGAAACAAACCCCAGGCAGAGTGCCAGCCCACTGCAGGCAAGACAGATGTGCTCGATAAAAGATTTTGAGTTGATTTAATGAGTAAAATTTAATTTAATGTTTTGCGCATATGGAGCTTGAGTGAATTCTGTGCATTGCTGCCTTCTACTCCTATTCTAAGATGTTGAGTAAGAAACATCTAAATTCACCATAAAGGGGGGCACGAAGATATGAAAAAAAAAAAGAATCAAAAATATGAAAAAAAATATGTTGAAACCAAAACAAATTAACTTAAATTACATTCTGATACTAGAACAATAAATATAGAGTTAGATAAATGTCGATAAAAGTTAAGTAGGTATAATAAAATATGCATCTACATGTCAAAAAAATGTTAGGGGGAGCGCGATTGAAACTGTTATGAAAACTGCTTATAAGTTTTTGTACAGGCAATCACTTACTTCTGCATTAACCCTTAAATATTCACACCATTTATCATCTTATAAGTACTTGCTCAGTGTATAGCTGTTTATGTGCACGCTGAGAGGGTGTAATATAAAATATAGCAATCATTTTAAATTGCACATGTTTTTAGTGTAATTTAATACCATATTACTGAATAGTATGACAGTCTGGGAATATCTGAAAATAAATTTGATCCACTTCTTCAGTGCTCCTTCGTCACAGGTCACACTTTCATCCGGTGCAGGATCTGCACATGTATCACATTTCACTTCATTTCACTCAAGTCACTGCAAGAAGAACATCTCATCGTTGTCATAGTGTACATACAAGTACCCGCGCAGTGTACCAAATGCACCATATGGAACTCGCAACTGTATAATCACTCATAAAACCAGCTGGGGGCACACTGGCGGGAAATCATTCCGACACTGTACTTTGTAGTGAATCAAACTGAGGATGGATGGCGGATGCTACGACAGGTTCAAGTAAACGGAAGTTAGACAAAAATAACTGAGTCTGGCCTACAAAATACCAATATACAGAGTACAGTAGTTAAGGGTTAAGTCACAGCCCTCAATAAAATTAGCACTTAACCAGTGTAAGGGCCCACACGCATGTGCACGCTGGCATTCACCCACACCAGTTGTAGGCCTGTAGTGAATGTGGGTCCAGAAACTTTCAATTGAGCTCAAATCAAATAAACTGGAACAAAAGCATACCTCTGTCCAAGTGTACAATTACCACCTCTGATGAGGAATTCTGTTTTAAATTAAACTGCGAATCAGTGTTCAGCAAGCTGCTTCTCTCTGCTGTGGACAGACTAGTTGTGTACTCCACTACAGTGAAAAGTAGTCCCCGACCTGGAAACGGTCTCTCATGCATTGATGGAAGAAGACACTCCTCTCCTGTGAATCGATCTTCTACCCAACAGGAAAATAGTTGCTCCCAAACAACACAGCGGTGTCTTTCACGCGTACCAGTCCTTTGAACAGCTTAACAATTTCAATCAACAGCTTACTACGTTTACCTTTGTACTCTCAACAAGCTATTTATTTAATTACTTACCTACTACTGCTGATTTTATATAGCTAACGTTTCGGTAACTTTGCAAAACCCTCTTTTTACCAGAACTTGCCCCACTCCCCTCCCATTTTTTTGGAGCTCTACCCCTCCGTTCTCTCGCACCTCTTTTTTTTACTTTGTCTTTCAGCCACACCGCAGCATTTACCCAAAGCCCACCCCTCACAGCAGGGAATTAGATGCCTCTGCCCCACTAACCAATCAGATACATTTTAATCTGTGGCATGACACACACCTACACCCTTGCTAGCTGCAGGTCTCTCTGCTAATGTGGAATAAAGAATGATTAAAGGAACAGTGTTCAGTTAATTATGGTAGCCCAGTACGGAGTTTCTAAACCACACAGTGAAAAAAATTATGGGACAACCCTTATTTCGTACATATGGTATACTTTCACATACGTACGAGATGTTTTCACATATGTATGGGATACTTTTATGTATGTACGAGATGCTTTCACGTTCATATGAGATAATTTCACGTACGTACGAGATAAGGTAAGATTAAAAAATACAAAAGTGCGCTTTGGGGCTACCTAATTACGCCCTTATCAAGTGTACGGCGCTTCAGTTTGATGTTACTTCCAGCCCTTGTAGTGCCGTAATATGAAAAAGCAGATGGTTTCATCTCAACAGGTTGGCTTTTATTTATTAGTGGTGTCTCTATCAGGACAGCAACCTGTCCATCTTGTGGTCACTAATTGTCCTATTGTTTTAAACTGCAGTTTATTGAACCCTTTGTCATCACCTGTCTAGTATGTCTGTGGAGGAACAAAACTGATGATCCTGGTCAGCGTTAACAGTCATGTGTCCATTTTGTTAATTAAACTCAATGATGAGTGCTGAGAGTTTACCGAAAAGGAAAAGAGGAAGGACAGCAGAAGATGAACTTGCTAATGTTACCGAAAAATGAAAGAAATGTCACACGATGAGCAGCAGCACAAAAGTAAATAAGTCCATAGTGACTATGGACTGGTGGAGGTGTGATCCTGAGGGCCACGGTGTCTGTAGGGCTGGTGGCAGCTGACCTCAGGTTCTGGTCTTGGTCTGCAGGCTTCAGTCTGGTTAGATTCTAGCTGTTTATTTTGGGGTAGAAAAATGGATGGCTGGGCATTACAGGAAATCAGCTGATTTTTTCCAGAGCTGTAACTTTTTTATATTACGGCTGTGTGTGCTGTTCACCAACATGGGGTGATGTGCTTGTTCTCTAATGCCTGATTTTGTGTCATCTTTCCTACATGACTCAGTTTGGAGCTATGACACTTTGGTATTCAACGCTTTCAAAAATAAAAAGACCTGTGTTTTTAATTTCCGGTCTTTTGCAGCTTCAGGGAATTCAAGGAGTGAGGGAAGAAATGTAATGTTGTCTGCTGATAAGTACAGTTGATTTCCTGGCTCTTTCGTCTTTTGTTTTTTCCTTCTTTCATCTCCTCAGCTGATGTCACTTTTGACACTGAGACTGCTAATCCATGGCTTATTGTGTCTGAAGACGGAAAAGAAGTGAGAAACACAGACAGACGACAGAGAGTGACGGACAATCCAAAGAGGTTTGACCACTACGCTGAGGATTCACCTCAGGGACACACTACTGGGAGGTGGAGGTCGGGGAGAAGACTGATTGGGATTTAGGAGTTGCTAGAGAGTCTGTCAACAGAAATGGTCAGTTTATAATGAGCCCATATGATGGATACTGGTGTGTGTTGCTGAGGAATGGGAACAAATATACAGATGCCATTGGCTGTCCTCTCCCACTCTTCCTGACAGTGAAGCCCTGGACAGTGGGGGTCTTTTTGGACTATGATGAAGGTCAGGTCTCCTTTTACAATGCCCAGTGTCACTCTCACCTGTACACCTTCACAGACTCCGTCACTGAGCCCCTGTATCCATACTTCAGTCCTCAACTTAATGACAGTGGTAAAAACGCAGCCCCTCTGGTCATCCGCCCCCTGCACACACACTGTTCTTTCAGCCCACTGACCATTCCGTATTAATGTCGCCTGTCTATCTCTGTGTCTGGTCAGGGCAGCACAAAGCTGATGGAGACTTTCTTTAACATTCAGACCACAGAACTCAAAGCCCCCCTGAGTTGTTCTGCTGTTTGTTTCTCATCTGATTTTCATTTTTAGGATCTGTGTGTTAATTGGAGACATCAGGACTGCACACTTGGTATTTTTAAATGGTGTGGTATAAAAGCATCGGCTCCCTGAACAAAAGTGAATCTTTATTATTTTATACCTGAGAATGAACAGAAATATAGATGTCTTTTATTTGATATTCAAAGATGAATTCAACAAAGATGGTTGTGTTCTCCACAGCACTGGATTTGTTTTCTTCAGTCTTTGTATGACATCGCTTGCTGGTGGTCAGTCCTGATGACCCTGAGGCGCACACTTTGTGACAGTAAAAGCCAGAGAGGGAATGAACAGTCAGCTGTTCAGAAGAAATCAGATACCCTAAATATTCTGAACTTCATTTGTTTTGTAACTCACTCACTTACCTGCTTTATGATGAGTTGTGGCAATGTCAGCAGCAAAGTAGGGCCAACTATGCGCAGGACGCCAGACCATCACAGGGCACAGCTATCGATACTGGACCAGATTACAGTCACCAGTAACCTGATGTGCATGGCTTTGAGAGGAAAACTTGAGGAGATCCTGGGAGGACATGCAAACTGCACCCGAGATAAAGACCAGGCCAGAGATTTGAACCTGTGACACTAAAGGTGAAGGCAAGAACACTAATTACTTAGCCAGTACATGTTTATCTATTAAACAAATATGAATTAATAGCCTTGGTCCCAGGGACCCTCAAGGACTGCAGGTTTTTGTTTCAACCAACTTCTGTTTTTAATTGGACTCCTAGCCTAATTAAGCAAACTATTATTTCCCAGTTTCTGTGTTTTGGGGTCAATGGAGTATTTTTTTAATACATTGTAATAAAATGAAGCAGTTATATGTGGATAGTGTATTTTTTTTTACTTTCTATTTATGTTCTTCCTTATTTCCATTCTGCCTTTCCATTATTGACTAATTAGTTGGTCTGAGACTGAGGCAGTTGCAGCCTTTCATCATGTAGTGTTGTTCACTCGGGTGTCTGCTTTGCTTGTTTTTAATTAGGATACAATGAAGGGAACAGACTACACAGAATACGGGGAAAACAATAAACAAGAGTTATTAATTGAAAGATATAGCAAAAAATAGAAATATTCCTAAATATCTTTGAGAGTAAAAATCATATGTCTCTGATGGCAATTATGACTGTCTTGTATTTTTCGACCAGTAGAACAAGAATGCTCGCATTACTCTAATAGTTGAAGGAAAGTGCAAATTTGGGATTTTTCTTTTCTATTTTTACATGTTATGGTCCCACTAACCCATAATTCCTCATACTGTTCATTTTCACTTAAGCATAATAGATCCATACATCTGAAGCTAATATACATTTTTGTTTTTCCGGGGGGAGATGGAGGAAAGGAAATGGCACCTTTATCCAGTGTTTAGTACTGCTACCACAAAGCTATTGGAGAGTGGGTACAAAATTGGGCCTCACCTAACGCCTGTATGTTATTTCATTGTTAATACTCCACTGTTTTCTAAATTTACCAAGGTCAGCACGTTAGGTTAATTGGCAGCTCTAAAATGGCTTGACAAGAGTGAGTGTGCCTTGCAGTTGACTAGTGTGTCCAGCCTGTTGTTAGTTTTTGTTTTGTTTTTGATGCTGCCTTATCAATAAAAGCAAAACATATTTAAATTTGTTTTGCTTTGATTGCTACTAACTCTGCAATATGTTTAGTTTTTATTTAATTTTCATTCCTTCCTCACATATACTTGTATTAAATTTATTCTGTATCATCCATTAATTTTCTTAACTCACTTACCCAAGGCAGAGTTGCAGGCAAGCTGGTGCCTATCCCAGCAAGGCAGGGCCAATCCCTGGAGAGGCAGCAGTTCATCACAGGGTGAACACACATACACACATGAGCCAATATAGCAACACCAATTCATCTAACCTGCATGACTTTGGGTTGTGAGAGGAAACTGGATCATCCGAAGGAAACCCATTCCACCATGGGGAGAACATGCAAACTCTATGCAAGGAGGACACAGGACACAAACTCAGCTTTCCTGGTTGCAGGTCAGTAGCACTACCACTGCACCACTGTTCCACTGTGCTGCCTTCTTCCACATCAGACTACTGTGCACTGTAATATTTGCACCATGGGAACACAATGGCAAACAGCTTACAGCCTCAGGATGCTGGTTTAAAATCTCAATCCAGTTATTCTCTGAATGCACACGTTCTCCCAATGTCTGCATTTACTTTATTTCTGGATATTCCATTTTATTTTTACTCTTGAAATGCTTAATGGTGATGCTAAATTGTCCGTCATGAGTATGGGGTGTGTCTATGACAGTGTTCTTCAATAGAATGACATTGTTCCTGATTGCTGTCAGAACAGTTTTTGGCCACCAGTGACATTATAATTTGATTTGGTTCGCTTAACAAATGGATGAAATCAATGTCTTTATTTATATGGGTTATGTAGTTGTGCAGAAGTTAGTTCTGCTTTCTCATATCCTCATATTCTCATATCCAAAGTCCTCCGTTTTTTAAACAGCCTATTCACTGTTTTTGTAAAGCTTACCTGTTCCCCCATGTCTTCTTGGCTTTTCCCTAGGATCTTTGTTTTTTATGCTGTCTGTAGTGTCAATAGCTGAGTGAAACTTACCAAATAAATTTCTACTTTGTAGATTAGTCTACTTTTGCACCTTAAGATTAATACCAATAGATACTCACACACACACACACTCAGAGATCCTAGTCACATAGCTTCATATGACTGATGCCTAACTGCTAGTCACCCTGTAACATTCCAAATGATCTCATCCACATCAGTATGTATGATGCCTCACATATGTCACTCCTCAGTTGTCCACACAGCGACTGTCTCTGGCACTAACAAATATACAGGTGTCCACGAGATGCACTAAGGCTCAACACTATTTGATCATATGCCACTTACCAACCAATGGAGTCTGACTTGTAATGTAATTTTATGCCAATTGAGTTGCAACCTCTCAGTCTTGATAAACACTGCAGAATTGAGCAAATGGTAAATTCCTCTGCATCAGGTGGCCTAATATTTACTTTATTACTTCAGTCCCGCAAAGTGTAGAAATATTAAAACAACATTGTATTTATTAAAGTATAATAATACCAATAGAAGAAAGTATAATAGAAAATAAATTTGATAGCAAAGTCTAGATGTACATACGGAAATTTCAAGGATGGATGTTGCTTTGGGTGACTTTTTGATATAGCAATTAGCACAACACATAAGTTCTATTTTCTGACATCCAAAAAATTGTCACTATTGGTCTCTGACATTGCTACCTGTGTTGTTGCTCTCTTGGTCTTACAGAGAGGGCATTGTTTTTATTGAAATCACATGAAGCACAGATCTGTACAGTTTTTCAGTTTTTTTGTTACAATTAGTTTGTAAACTGACTGAAACAGATGCACTAACATTATAAATTACTGGCACAATACAGGAATAAAATAAAAGAGAGAATGATTTCAACGTAAATTAGCAGGGAGTTAAATTGACCTAAAGGTCCTGCAAATTCCTTTGTAAATTAGTTTCTTTATATTTGCTCCTGGTTCATTTTAGCGAAATTAAAACTTAAAATTAACAGTTTGTCATTTCAAAATATGACAATTTTATACACTAGGACACAGCCCAAATCCATTTTTGTGTGAATGTTGTGCATTTCTAGAGTTCGTTTCTGCCTTGTGTAGGATGCCACCCATCTTCTTGCAACTGTATCGACTAACAAGCTAAACAAGTTTGATTCATTTTATTCACTCACCAAGATCTCCCATATATTAACCCTCTGTATTTCTCATATAAATAGAAGAATGTAACTTTTGTATATGTCTGGCATTTTTGCAGCTGTTATGATCTGTATTTATTGTAATGTTTTTACACATTTTCCTGAAAATGCTTATCCTAGCACAGTTTTTTAGGATACAGATCCATTTTTGCCATTATTTTTTAGTGATATTACTTCAGGATCAAATAAAACTGAGAGCATATGTTAGAAGATAATTAGCCATGTTGTTAGCCACCAAGATGTCAGCAAGTACCAGCTGTCCTATTAAACTTAAGTCTGGCTCTGTGTGCAATAATGTCATGCACAATTAATGTTTATTGTTAAACTTTCTGTAGATGTCTTTTTAAAGTTGTAATTACACATTCGCTAGTTTGGAAGTAAATCTACAGAGAGCAAAGAAGAAGAAAAGTAAATAAAATTTGCGAAAGAGAGAAATTGTATTATCTGTTTTATCAAATAAACTAAAAGCAACATTTGACAAATCGGATATATCAACTATTAGGTGAAGGCGACAAGAAATCCCATCTGGGCAAATCAAAAATTTCCCAAGAGCATAATTCTTTCATTTAAATGGATTCTTATGTGTTGTCCCCAGTTGATTCAGATATCTTCTCTCATTTTGTAGACTTCTCTTCAGGGGATTCTGGCTGGCTGGTGTCTTTCTGTGTCTTGTTGGCTCTGTACGTTGCAGTAACTCCACCACTGGTAATTCTATGGAGAAGAATGAGTACACAGTGTCGCAGGCGGCTGGGGGTGGAGCTCACCCGGGACGCCCGAGGGGACGAGAGGAGGGCTGGTGCCTCCTCCTGACCACGAGGGGGCGACCGCCCTAGTTTTGTTGGTGGCCTCGGGTAGGGGGCTTGGAAGCCCAACCCTGTAGGGGCCCGTGGCCACCGCCAGGCGGCGCCCCAGTGCCTGAAGAACCCTGGACCTCAGCACTTCCGCCACACCAGGAAGTGCTGGGAGGAAGAAGAATGGAGACACCCGGAGGGCTTCTGGGTGTGCAGCTGGCACTTCCGCCACACGGGGGCGTGTCCAAGGAGGAGTGCCGGGAAGCAACTGGAGCCCATCCGGGGTGGTATAAAAGGGGCCGCCTCCCTGCATTCGAGAGTGGAAGTCGGGTGGAAGAGGACGGAGCTGGAGAGAGGACTGGAGGCGGTCAGAAGAAGGGCAAGAAAGACTGTGAGAGGCCCGGACTTTGGGGGAATTGGTGCTGGAGGCACTGGGACATGCACTGAACTGTTTGTAAGTATTGTATATAGTTGGGTGAATAAATGGGTGTGCTGTGTGATAAACCGCTGTCCGTCTGTTTGTGTCCAGGTCCCGTTCCACAACAGTAATATAAAAACAAAGTGATTCTCATTTATGTATATGACATACTGACCAGTAAATGTTGTACAAAAGTGATATTCTTATTTATTTTCTCACAAAAATGAACACAAGGTATGATTCAATAGGTAAGTGTGTTTCTTAATCTGTTTTTCACTAATCTAAAATTTATATCCATGTATTACATGGCCTGTAGTTATCATTACTGAATCATCAGGTGTCTTGTACAACCTTTGCTCTAATTTCAAACTTCTAATTTCAGGCTTTAAGATATTTATAGCATTCTGTATATATAACGAACTGGAAATTTGTACAAAGAAAGGGTTCTAAAATATTACATTTTGTAATTTTTTTTTTTTGTTTTGCTTTTGGCCGGTACAGGTGAATCCCTCTCACAATGACATATGTGTTACTTCTGTCCAGATGCTCATCTTGTCCATCTTGCAGCTGTTTTGGTTCCTGAGAGAATCTGTATTTGTATATGATTCCTATTCTGTTCCATCTGTGTGCCTGAAAGGTAGCATTCCAGTCAAGCTGACCTGGCCAATGGGTTTTCTTGTAGCATTTTTGATTTTGCCTGTCTGTGTTATGTTTGGCTATCTGAAGTACCAGAGGACAGAACTCATTATTCATGTCTTCTTCTTCTTCTTCATCTTGTCCAAATATGTCCTGTGCACCTATACAGCCAGTTAGTCCTTGTCCTTAGCAGCTACTTTCCTTCTTTGTTTCCCTAGCAACACTGTCTTTCAGGACACTCTCTTAAAGCAGATGTGTCCTCCTGCTTGTCATCATTTTTGGCCTGAGCACTGATCTTCACTTTATTTATGTCTTTTTGGTCTGCCAACTCTCTGGCTTATTAGTCTGTGTAGCCTGAATCTCTGTTCAGGCATTATGGATGTCACACATGACTGTGGTATATGACCAGCAAAACATTGTCAGAACAAAATGAAATAGAAATGTCAGATAAGAAAAATTCCCTAAAAAGTTGGAGCATAATCCAGCACACTGAAACCATGACATGGACAGAAAAGAAAACAGTCACAAAGTAATGTAAAGACCACTTATAAAAATACATTTTCTGTATATTTATCTGCTCCAATTATTGTGCACAGATCTCCTCATTTTCCAACAATTGTTCTTTTTTCAAGCTCCCTGAGGCCCTTCCTTCCCATCATTCACATTTTTTATACTACTCCACCAATTCACTACCTCTGTAGCTATCAAAGCATATTGGGAGGTTGTGGTGATACATTTTTAGCAAAACCCAAATCGTGAGCTCAGTCCAGCAACAATATGGTTCCAGGATGGAGTTTTTTTTAAGTTTAATATCACTATGAGTGAAAATAAGAGGAAACAAAATTTGACTATTGATACTTATTTATGAGGCACTTTGAAGGATGTACTGGTGTCAAATTGTGCTTAAGTGTAAAGCTATGATAACTAGTCTTTAGATGATGAAGTGTCACCTAGAGCACAATGAAGGCCTGTGGGAGATCTCACTAGTAATGTCTGTCATCCATCCATCCATCCATCCATCCATCCATCCACCTCAGTACCTGCTTATCCAATTCAGGAGCTTGGAGAAAAAACAGTGTTAGAAGGGAAACCAGTGAGTCTGATAAACACAATATAGTATCTGTGATGATTCATGGATCTGCTTCACAGTTTTTTTTTCAAATTTGTCATCTTTATTAAAACCTCGTCAGCTGACCCATAGTTACACATCTGAAAACAGGGAAGATTATGGTGGTTATATTGGCAGTCTGAAGCTGGACATTTGCTGTGTGTTCTGACAGGTGTCACACACGCATGCTTAGGGGGAGGTCAAAGGATCCAACATGGGGTGTAAAAGACTCTAGGAAAAGGGTTGGTAACGAACATTAATGTATTTTATTTTTCCTCTTTCAGAACCACAGAAATGTAAGCCAAAACTCATCACTTCACTTCCTTTGATGATGACCTCACTTCCGTCCCATCCTGATGACTTCACTTTCCTCTCATACCGACACCATCATTTTCATTTCCTGCTGTTTTCGTATAAAGCCAACCTGTTTGCTATATTAATGTCTTTTGTTATTTTGCAGAAAAAGACTGACATCAATCATTATTGGTTAGTCTCCTAAAATAATCCTCAAATCCCCAAATCTTTGTTTTGTTTCATCTCAAATCATTTACACAGGACATGAATGCATTTGTGTCTGTATGGGTTTTCTCTATTCATTCCATTCTCCATTGGAAAGCATTCCATTAGTTACACTTTTTCCACCATATACTTGTGCCATCTTGTTTACCAGAGTTCTTGATCCATTGCCATCATGTATATACTGTACAGTGCACATTTTCTGTCAGATCCATCTCATGGACTCCACATTGTTGAGCGCAAATGACACAAAACTACAAAATTTATGAATGTTTTAATCTTGACATTGAAGTATGTTTTATCTTGGTTTAGGTGTTGTCACTATGACAGAGAACACAGAATGTCATGTCTCATCATCAAATGGTGACTGCTTTGAAGGTTTCGAATCAGAAAACTTTTGTCATTGTTGTGTAACCCTGGCTTAAATTTGGTTATAGTGCAAAGTCTGTCCAGTGGATAAAAATTTTTACTCAACAATAGAAAGAACTCAAACTCTGTACGTAGATTTAGACATCATGCGATGAGGACAACAGCTCACAAGGACTCTGATTTAGAGAATTGTATCTATTTTTACTCCAACTCTCACTGTTGCTCCAGTCTTTTCTCTATAGTCCTTCCTGTTTGGTTTCTGCCTAAGGACATTGGTAAGAAAAAGATTTGTACATATTGCATTACACCACAAGTGATAAGCTATATTTAAGTACAGTTAGAGAATTTAGAAATGATAGTGAAACATTATAATAACACCATTATAAGAATAACTGAACCATAATTTCTAAATTGTAAAAATCATTTAAAACCCTACACATTCCATCACTGAATTGGCCAGTGCCTGGACTCTGAAAAAGCAAAGGTTTTCATTTTTTACCTTTTGGTGTTATTCAGAAAGTTAGCTGTGTGCAATATCAGTCTGCTTTGGAGATGTAACCTTTTATTGAGGAAAATCTTGATCCCATTAGCTGAGTCATTGGTACCATACTGTATGGTAATTTAAATTTATACTAACAGAGTTGTTGGAGGTGGCATGGTGGCGCAGTGGTAGCGCTACTGCCTTACAGTTAGGAAACTCAGGTTCGCTTCCTGGGTCCTCCCTGCGTGGAATTTGCATGTTTTCCCAGTGTCTGCGTGGGTTTCCTCTGGTGCTCCGGTTTCCTCCCACAGTCCAAAGACATGCATTGGCGATCCTAAAATTGTCCCTAGTGGGTGTGTGCCCTGCAGTGGACTGGGATTGGCTCCAGCAGACCCCCGTGACCCTGTAGTTAGGATATAGCGGGTTGGATAATGGATGGGTGGAGGTGTTGGAAGACAGCATGAATATATAAAAAAACACACACACAAAAGCAGTTCAGTCTACAGTAAGAAAGTTCCGTCATGATGTCAAAAGTATGAAATGCAAAAAAGAATACCAAACGGGATGGAACAATGGACAGATGATATTATTAACATGGCAGCAGGTGTCAAATTAAATAACACAAGAGGTTGGACAAATAAGAAGAGAGCATTCAGTCCATCAAGCTTGTTTGTTTCACTAAGTGATAAGCTTTGTCATTATCTCATCCAGATAGTTCTTAAATGTTGTCAAGGTCTCAACTTCATGACTCAGTAGTTTGGTTCAGATTCTCACAACTCTGATGGAAGAAGTATTCCTAGCTTCAGCCTTAAATGCATTTCCTTTAAATTTCTGCTGGTTTCCTCAAGTACAGTCGACCCTTGATATACGACCAACCTGACATGCGAACAACTTGCTTTACGACCTAAATTTGTGTTTTGAATTACGACCAAGATCTTGCGTTATGACCCGAATGCGGTCACGTGTATCCGCTTATGCAATTGTAAACAAACAGCTGAGAGCGTTCCTAAGCGTTAGTCGGAGCCCAGATACATGTATATAATTTATATAATTTATTTTGGTAATTGCTAAGGAAGGAAAAGAAGGTAACGAAGGTAAAGAAAGAAATCACAACTGAAACGAAGAAGGAAATTGTGTGGAAATACGAGAGTGGCTTTTGTGTGACTGATCTCGCTAATATGTACAGCATGTCGAAATTCACCATCTCGACAATTTTACAAAGAAAAGATTTGTATAAGGAAGCTCCTTCCGAACAATAACCACCTTCCATTTCATTCTCCTCCTCCTCCCTTCCTGCAAGCCAAAGATGTCAACTTAAATGGTGAGTACAGTATGAAATTGTTGTTTCTGGTAGGCTAGGCACTTTTTATAACTTTTTGGTTAGTACATTAGAAAAATTATTGGTGTTTTTGGTAAATTATACACATTATACATCCCCTTTTTATTATGAAAAGGTTAAGTAAGTGTTGCTGTGGGAGGTTCAGAACGCATTATGGGTATTTCCATTATTTCTTATGGGAAAAATAGTCTTGACTTACAACCAACTTGAGTTACAACCAGCCCTCGCGAACAAATTGAGTTCGTAAGTCAAGGGTCCACTGTACTGTATATGATTTGCTATTTAATCAGAAGAATTCTGTTGGATTCACTTCATTGACACCTTTGAGAATTTTGAAGAGTTTAACTTCCTGTCCCTCAGATTTCTCAAATTTGCATTTGAAGCACACTTACATGAGTGAAAGGAATGTCTGTGCCATGTCTCATATGTGATTTTGTCCCTCTGCCTATCCATTATATTTTTGAATCTGGCTTTCTCTAGTTTATTGGTATGGGTGCACAGTTAATTTGGAAGTGTTGGTTGCACAGTAAGAATTAGTACCAGCTGGGCCACATAACATGCCTCACATACAGGGTGGTCCAGATCTAATTATGCAGATCCAGATCATCTGGATGACTTTGATTTATGTGGGGACGATTCCAGTTCGGCGTGAAGACGATTCTTCATGTCGTCAGTTCACACACTTCTCGATCGTCTGGGATTTTCCTGGTAATTTTCTATGTAATAAACTTAATAAGTTATAGCGTAATAAAATTTGCATAATTAGATCTAGACTACCCTATATTTATTATGACATAACATTAAATATTCAGATATGCTTGATGCAGTTCAGCTTTACAGAGGGAGATGCCTACAGTATGTACTAGACAAACAAATTCACAGTCTTTTTTTTGGCCTTTCAATACATGCATACAAAGAGAACCCTGTAGACATTCCACTGACAAAGTCTAAAATAATGATAAGCATATTGTAATATTGCTTATTTATTTTTCTTCAGTTAAAATACAGACACCGTGACTTCTCAGTGTAGAGAATTTATTTTAGAGGCAGAAAGGCTGCTTTGGCCATTTTCTCCTGAAAAAATAATTAACTAATTAAGGATATGCATTTATTAAGTGGATTTTATAAACTGGCCAATTATGCAGAAGCATTTTAAGTTCATAAAGAAAGAGGAGCTGCAGGCTCAGTATGTTCAGCATGACTGTTCCCTCAGTAATGTAATATCACTGTCCTCATTTTTAGACATGTCATGGTGTGTCACTAACACAGGTACAGTATGTGAACATAAAGGTGGCAAGGAGATGTTTTCAGCTTCTGTCAATGGTTTGGTCGATTCACTGTGTTTTATTTTTCTATTGCAGAGTAGAGAAGAATCTACAGCTCCGCGGGTGAGTCTAACAAATCCAGAGATTTGATGGCTGAATTCTAATTCTCATTTCTGTTAACCGCTCATCTTGACAAAAATGGGACAGGCTTAGAGGAACTGAGAAATCTTCAGACACTGTGACTTCATGATTTCAATTGAATGGATAGCTAGGTACAGCAGCTCTATTGAAAAACACTTTGCTGATAAACAAAGAGGTGACAGTATCTTATGAAGTGTGACATGGCTAATAACAGGCTGTTGACCATTTTCATATTCTGTGGAGTGTTAATGAGGGGCACAATGCAGGCTCCATAGCTGCTGTTCTCAACAAGGCACAATCCACTTCATGTTCCTGGCCCACAGCACAAATCTCTAAGTGCAGCCACTGAGAAGAGCACACTGAACAGTGAAGGTGGCATTATGTGACAATTTGGGCGTAGCCATATCCACTTCACCCTTGATGATTGGCTACTGTAAGGGACTTTGAAAGTCCTTCTGTTGCTAAAGTAGCCAGGAAAGGACAGAAACGTAACCCATTTTTCCCAAAGTCAATGGTGTGTGTTTTGCTGGTCATGAAACACCACACTTTTGTGAAATGTAGGCATAACGCCATATTTTGCTGTGAATTCAGTTTCATGTAAATCTGTGGCTAAACACTACCTGTCACTACATTTTTATAAGTGTATTCATCATAAAACCCTCTTAATACAGTTTTGTGAACCCAGCCAGAGCCTCTTCTGAAAGAGAAGGACACAAAGCAGGAGCTCACACTTCATGGGGTGTCAGTCCTTCACTCATGCAGACAGACAAAACACTGATATAAAATTACGTGAGAGGAGAACCGGAGTGAAGGGGGCAGACTTTAAACCCAGGAGTGAAGGGGGCAGACTTTAAACCCAGGACAATGCTAAGCACTGTGCCAGCTTTTAATCTTATCATGTTTTGAGATCAGGATTTATTGCAACAACTTTTTCCAATAGCCATTTTACAACTGCAGCATGAGCACATTAAGTGAGCTGCTCAAGGCCACACAGTCAGTTATTGAACTAGCAGCTTCAACTCTGCTCCACTTTGCTTGACAGTCTGCTGTGACAAACGCATGAAGATGTCATGGCAGTCAGCCAGTGTCATGACATGCAGCAGAGCTTGGGCCTTGTCTTTGATTCTTCTTCTAAAGGACACTCCGGAGATTGCTGAGCATTCTTCTATTATTCAATTTGTATAACACTCAGACAGTACACTCTAGTAACATGTTCTTCAGCATAGCACCCTGCACATCTTGTGGTCAACTTGTGGTCAGATTGTTTTAAAGTGCAGTTTATTGTACCCTTTGCTTCAGTCTCATCAGCTATCCAGTGTGTCTAAGGAGGAACAAACCGGAGGACCCTGGTCAGTTTTATCAATCATGTGTCCTTTTTGTTTATTAAACTAAATGATGCAGAGTGCTGAGAGTTTACTAAAAAGGAAAGAGAACTGAAAAAGTGGACAGAAAAAGAACTTGACTTATTAATGTTACAGAACAAGAAAAGAAACGTAACACAATTAGCAGCACCACAACAACAAATAAGTCAAAGTCCATAGTGAAAGTGACATCAGGATTTGGTCCTGCTCTTTAGGCCTAGTCTGCCCAGATTCAGGTTGTGTATTTGTGCATGGAGAAAAATGGATGGTTGGTGAGGGTCAGACGAAGCTCTGGTTCTTATTCTGAGATGAATTTCTTTCTTCTGTGGCGTGTGGTTGGGGGTGGTACCCAGCTGGGACATCCAGGAGGACCGGAGGAGGGTTTACGCCTCCTCCAGACCACAAGGGGACGACGGGAACTAAGCTTGGAAGCTCAACCCTATAGGGGCCCGTGGTCACCGCCAGGGAGCTCTCCGATGCCTGGAGAGCCCTGGTCCTCATCACTTCTGCCACACCCGGAAGTGATGGAGGGAAGATCACCAGGGGTACCCAGAGTGCTTCCGGGTGCGCAGCTGGTACTTCCGCCACACTGAGGAGTACCGGCGGAAGCTAATTGAGAGGCACCTGGAGCACATCCGGGTGTGTATGAAGGGTGCCGCCTCCCTCTATTCGATGGCTGGAGTCGGGAGTGCAGAGGTCGAAGTCTTGGTGGAGTGGAGTGGAGGCAGATACTGAGAGGAAGGCATTGGAGAAAGGCCTGGACTTTGGGGGAGTTTTGGGGTTGTGTGTGGCACATTTGTATATATTAATTGTAAGTAAATGTGTGTTGGGCGATTAAACCATGCTTACCTGTTTGTGTCCGGGCCAGTGTCCACACTTCATATTGGATTTTCATCACAGCAAGTAGTATGCTTTTTCAGAGCAGTGACTTTTTTAATGAGGCTGTGTGTGTGGCTCACCAACAGGAGGTGATGTGCTTCTTCTCTAATATCTGATTTTGTGACATCTTCACTACACAGTTCAATTTGTTTGGTGATTAAACAGCACATGTGGACCACTGCACAGTTAGTTATTCAGGTTTCAGAAAGAAAAAAACTACTTATGGTTTTTAAGTTCCTGAACTTCTCTTTTGCTTCCTCAGGTAATTCAAGGAGTGGCGTAGCTAGGGGCAGGTGGAAGGGGCGGTTTGCCCAGGGCGGCATTATTGGCCAAAAGGCTCAGTACAATTCGTGTGTAAGCAGCAGGATTCGGAAAAATATCAGTCATGAATGAAAAAAGTAAAATTCTCTGATTTTTATCCACAAATGCTTCAAAAATTATTTTCAGACTGTCCTTCTGTGACTGCATCAGACACAGAAGTTGAAATTTATGAGGCAATAAGAAAAATAAACATAAAAATTACACCAATAATAATTTCTAGGAAGATAAACAACTAATTTATAATTTATAATTTCAGTTCGTTATCAATCCAAATGTGTTCTTGCTCTGCACAGAAAATATTCCCACCTATCACTACACTGGTTCTGGTTTTTGCAGCGTAATTATATTAAACTATATTCTTGTCTAGTTGATGCTTATAAATAATTATATGTGAAAAATGATTGCTGTTCTCTATATATGAAATCTATGCAAAATGTATCTTAATTTTTCTCTATACATCACTTTAATTTTCCTTTTAAATAGGTTAACATTTTCAGATATGTTGGAGGGCAGCAAACTGAAGCACCAGCCCGCCCAGAGTGGCATGGCGAGCTACGCCACTGAATTCAAGGAAGGAGGGAGGGAGGAGATTTAATGTTGACTGCTTTGATTTTCTGACGTTTTCCTCATGTCTTTTTGTCTTCTTTCTTCTCCTCATTTGATGTCACTCTTGATCTGGATACTGCAAGTCCAAAGCTCATTGTGTCTGAAGACCGGAAAGAAGTGAGATACACAGACACGTGGTTGATAATGAGGGATAATCCAAAGAGGTCTGACGGCCCTTTTAGCCTGGCCAGAGAAGGATTCACTTCAGGGAGACAATGCTGGGAAGTGGAGTTTGGGGAGAGAACTGAGTGGCTTTTAGGAGTCGCCAGAGAGTCTGTTGAAAGGAAGGGGTGGGTAACATTGAGTCCAAGGAATGGATTATGGACTGTGGTGCTGATAAATGAGAATGAGTACTATGCTAACGCTGGACCCAGTGTTCCCATCCACCTAAGAGTGAAGCCTCAGACAGTGGGGGTCTCTCTGGGCTATAATGAAGGCCAGGTCTCCTTTTACAATGCCAAGTCCCACTCTCACCTATACACACTCACAGGGTCCGTCACCGAGCCTCTCTATCCATATTTTCGTCCTTGTTTTAATGACAATGTTAAAAACATGGCCCCTCTGATCATCTACCCGCTGCACACACACTGACCCCTCTGTATTAATGCTGTCTGTCCATCTCTGTGTCAGATCAGAGCAGCACAACACCAATGGAGACTTTCTTTAACGTTCAGACGATCAAAGCCCCATTGAGGTGCCCTGCTATTTGCTGCTCGTCTGATTTCTCAGGAATTCTGTGTTTAATGGAAACATCAGGATTGAACACTTTAATTCTCAGTTTAGGATTCTTAATTGGGTCTGTGTAAAACTATGGACTTCATAAAGAAATGTAAACCGCTATAGTAATTAAATATGGATACCTTAGAACTAACAGAAATGAGTACAGTTATTTTATTTTATCCTGAAAGATTGATTAAACAAAGATGGTTGTGTTTTCCACAGAATTGGATTTGTTTCCTTGAGTGTTTATATTAAAAAATGTAACAGTGGTGGCTCAACAGTCCTTATGACCCTGATGTGTCCACTTTGTGACAGTAAAAGACTGAGAACAAATGAAGAGACCTTTCATTGGATTGGCTGGCCCAGTGCGATCTCAGCTGTGGAATGGCCAATAGGTGGAGGCAGCTTGATTACTGAGGTCTCCAGGACTCTGAACAAATTCAAATCATATTATGTAACATCATCGACTATTTAATTTTGCTCTGTACTTGTAATATTTCTATTGTACTATTATATTGTATTGAGGATTACTTGTGTTCTTTTCTGTGTATTGCATTGTATTTGCCCCCTTTTTTTGACACCCATTGAATGCCTAACCTACCTGGAAAGGGGTCTCTCTCTGAACTGCCTTTCCCAAGGCTTCTTCCATTTTTTCCCTAAAAGGGTTTTTTTTTTTGGGGAGTCAAAGCTTGGGAGTTGTCAAAAGACAGGGCCTGTTAAAACTCATTGCGGCACTCCTTGTGTGATTTAGGGTAATACCAAAGTAAATTGTAGTGTATTGTATTGTATTATTGTAAGGGAGTGAGCTGTCCAAGAAATCATCAGAGACTCTAATTATCAATTTTGTAATTCACGTATCTACATCAGGGGTTGCAGGGAGCTATGCCAGAAAAATGGGGGTTGGGGGGATGGGGACAACCCTGGACAGGAGGCTAGTCCACCACAGAGCACAGGTATGGATACTGGGCCAGTTTACAGTCACCATTGACCTGACCAGCATGAGACATGGGATGAGAACCTGAGGGAACCCTGGGAGGACATGCAAAGTGCACACAAGATAGAGACCAGGCCAGGGATTCAAACCTGTGACACTAAAGATGAAAGACACAATCAGAAATCATTGTGCCGTTATACATGGCCACCAGTTAAACCAATATTAATTAACATACAGTATGATGGACTTGTATAATCAAGTGTGGACTAAAACAACATTTTATAATGTTTTGAGAAATTATCACCTATTCGAATAGGCACTTTTGCGGTAATTTGAAATAAGAAAGGAGAGGTCTGATTAAAAAAGACAGAAAACTCTGATTAAAATCAGGCATGAGTGGAGATGCCAGAATTGTCCTGTTTAAATAAAAAAATGCTTTTCATAAACTTTTTTCCAAGATGTTACAGTGACTGGTCTGAGTATCCATACCATAATGCTTAAACTCAGGTGGACTGGGCAGTCACTGATGTGGGGTGACCTGAATGGAGATCCACATTATCTGATCCAGTGTTATCCATAGGGAAAATTTAACAGTGAGTCAAATTGGAGAAAATAACAAGACATGGTGAAGAATTGAACTGGGATCAACTGTCTATGAAGGGCCGTTTAATAAGGAAGTTATCAGGTAAGCCAGAGCCATGCCGGTATATGTGGGACAATTGCTTTTCAATTAGTCACTTTTCAGGTGGCATACTTCAAATTTTCAACGAATGCTAAGGGGACCAACAAATTTGTCCACGTCGGTATGTGTTCTTCCTACGGATTTAAGCGACGCACTGTCTGTTAGTAGTTCGTGTTTTGGCGACATCTGCTGGCCATTTCATGACACTACAAGCTACGTGCTAAACGCCGGCGGCCGCTCTAGATGTTCGTTTGGGCGGGTGGTTCAGTTCAGCTGCCGCGGCTCGTAGTCTGATCACTCCGGCGCAGCCAGTTTGAATTAAAAGGTCGTCGCTCGCTCAACACAAGGCGTTCCTGGTAAGTATTCGCTTAACATGCCGTTTTAATCTTATGTTTGATTATCAGTTTTTAACAACATTTACTTTTATATTACGAACACGTGACGGGTGTGGTCATGAAATATTCTAACTTTACAGGTCATCTTGCCATTAGAAACTACTGTAAAGTTACTCTAACAAAAGTGCTTATTGGTTTTAAAAAATAACGATATATTTAGAGAACACTTTGAAAAACAAACATTTATTGTGACAAAATGAGTTATTTGCCAAGACATTTCATCTAGTGCTGGTGTCGCTGGAGTGTTGCGCATGCGCAGACTTTGATCAAAGGTCTCGGAGAAAGTCCCACATTACCCTTTAGCGTCTTGGATTCTTAGGCTGTGATAAATTGGCAGGTATTCTTCCAGTTGATACAGCTGTGTTTAACTTATCCTTGAAAGGATGCCATAAGATTACAGCAAAAGTACTTTATACCGACGTTTGCCTATCTGGTTTAAAGGATGGAGACGAATCTTTAGGAGGCAGCCTCTGACCCTCGGCCTTGTACCATTAATTTATTCCATTTTCATGTTCAGATCGTGCTTTTTTACCTTTTTAAGTAGATGTATAATGTAATGCCTTCATCTATATATAATCCATCTGTCTGTATGTATGTATGTCTGTCCGCGTTTCTTAACGGATTTAGATTGTTTTTTTTTATAATTTGCTTGAAATCTTATCGCGCTAAGTATCATAGTATGGAGGAATATTTCGGACAAATTAAATAAATAAATAAATAAATAAATAAATAAATGCGTAAATAAATACAAGTGCTGTGAAATGTGATCATAAATAAATAAATGTGTCATGAAACGAGAGCCTAAATAAATAAATGTCATTAAATGAGAGCATAAATAAATAAATGTGTCACGAAATATGTTTTTTGTTGCTTATTTATTTATTTCATTTTGTCCGTAACATTTCTGCAAACCGTCATGAAATACGACTTGAAATAAAACTGTCACTTTCACTCGTCAAAGTTGAGAGGGTGGGCTCTAACACGCCTTCTTGTTACTGATTTGTGAATGCACAAGAATTGATTAGAAAAATGCTTACTACGGCCGATGAAATGGATTCTGCCGAAGATATTACGTATTTCAGAGAGAGAATTGAGATTTATCCGAAGAAATTACAATGTTGGCGGCCCTTTTAGACTCCGATATAGATGAAACTATTTTTGAAATTATCGAAGAACAGGTGGAACGGACTCTACTACACTCCAGTTCAGGTGACACAGTTCCCTGCTCTGGACGTCCATCCTTTGACATTCCAGCAGAGTCAATGGGCAAGGAGGAACAGGATGAGCACTGCCAGAGCCCTACAGAATGACCTCCAGCAGGCCACTGGTGTGAATGTCTCTGACCAAACAACCAGAAAGACTTCATGAGGGTGACCCAAGGGCCCCATGTCCTCTAATTGGCCCTGAGCTCACTGCCCAGCAGCATGCAGCTCGATTGGCGTTCGCCATAGAATACCAGAATTGGCAGATGCACCACTGGTGCCCTGTGCTTTTTACAGATGAGAGCAGGTTCACTCTGAGCACGTGACAGAAGTGAAAGGGTCTGGAGAAGCCATGGAGAACATTATGCTGCCTGTAACATCATTCAGCATGAGCAGTTTGGTGGTGGGTTAATGATTGTCTGGGGAGGCATATCCATGGAGGGTCACACAGACCGCTACAGGCTTGACAAAGGCACCTTGGCTGCCATTAGGTATCAGGATGAAATCCTTGGACCCATTGTCAGACCCTATGCTGGTACAGTGGCTCCTGGTGCACGACAATTCCTGGCCTCATGTGGTGAGAGTATGCAGGCAGTTCCTGGAGGATGAAGGCGTCTTTGAATTCAGGGCTCTGTAGGTTGATCATTTTCATTTCCATCAAACGATGTGGCATCCTTTCGTTCCTAACACATTACCCAGACTATATCAGTATAGATATCCAGGAGGATTTCTTTTTCCCATTGAGATCTGATGTGTTTTCAAAATGTTCCTTTAATTTTTTTGAGCAGTTTATATTAATAGAATGAACATGGCATGTCATTTTCTAACCTTCTCACTCCAGACCAGGGCTATGGGAGGGTGCCGGAGCCTATCACAGCTGCCATAAGGTACAAAGCAGGAGCAAACCCTGGACAGGGTGACCATCCATTACAGGGCAAACACACACACCAAACACACACTATGGCCAAGTTAGCTTTGCCAGCTCACCTAACCTGCGTATTTTTGGATTGTGGGAGGAAACTTCCACAGCCACAAGGACAACATGCAAACTCCATGCAGGAAGGATTCGGGTAGCAAAGCACGAACATACAAAATGTAATAAAGATAATATTACCTTTTTTGTTTTCATAAAGATTTGGTTATTTGTTTAATGCATGTAAAACAGGCGATCACTTCACAAATATACTTAAACTGATCCCCTTATAACACTAACATTTATAAAAAATGATATTCCCACTTTTGCATTTTCTATTATATTCTGCCCTTCTGTTTTATCGAGAAATATTTTGTCATATTAGCTTTACATTTAGTTAAGTTTCAAATTTGTATTTAGAAAAAAATAATGCTGACATTTTAACACTTAATCCTATTTTGTCTCTGTGGGTGCAAGGCAGGAACAATCCCTGGACAGGGCGAGAGCCCATTACACGGTGAACACACACACCAGGGGCCAATTTAATATCATCAATCCACCTAACTTGCGTATCTTTGAACTGTGGAGGGAAACAGAAGCGCAATGCAATTTTAACAATACAAAATTAAGCAGAAAGATTATATATCCTATAGCAAAATACCCACGCTTCGCAGCGGAGAAGTAGTGTGTTAAAGAAGTTATGAAAAAGAAAAGGAAACATTTTAAAAATAACGTTAACATGATTGTCAATGTAATAGTTTTGTCACTGTTATGAGTGTTGCTGTCATCAAGGATTTGATTATCATTATTTCTTTCACTCAGGTTCGTATTTGGAGGAAGTGTTGTGTTCAAGTTATATTCCGTATTTGTCAACCGTTGTAAAGATACAGTAACAGGTTTCATTCATCGAAATGTTCACTACCCAAATCGGTAATTGTGAATCTAAGATGTTTATTAAGGTATTACGGTATTAAGTTGTGGATTTGCCTGCGAATATTTAGTGGTAGCGTGTCTATGAACTTAATTTAACCTTTCCCAGTCCTGCAAAGTCAGTTCACGTGAGCCGCTCGGAGTACATGCATCGAGCTTCTCAGCTGTGCTTGTGCTATCTCGTGCGATCTCACGATGTCCACGGCTTTATTTAATGTTAGCTCAGACCCGGCACTTAAAAGTTGTATCTCGCGATATCGTATTCGTCTTAGGCATGATAAACGCCAGCGGCAACGTGTCTATGAACCGAATTTAAAGTTAAGCTTTACATCCTGCCTTCCTATTCATTTTCATAAGCACAGTCCTTCACCAGCAATTTTAACTCCGTTACAAAGTGATTAAAAGTCTCGTTTATGCCCTGCGTCTTCTCATTAAACTTGTATCTCGTATTCGTCGTAGGCATGACAAACGCCAGCGGCAGCCTGTCTATGAACTTAATTTAAACTTTAGGTTTACACCGCTTCGCTTTCAAGTAGCTGCACTTATGAATATGCTTGTATGCGTCACTCGCTTCATATTCTTTTGCTGCCTTCTCAATTGTGTAACGCGTTTTTTGAGGTTTCATTCATTGAAGTGATCACTACCCAAATTGGTACTCGTGAATCTAAGATGTTTAACAGGCATTCCCGGTATTAAGTTGTGGATTTGCCTGCAAATATTTAGTGGCAGCGTGTCTATGAACGTAATTTAAACTTTAGGTTTACACCGTGCTTCGTTTCCGAAGTAGCTGCACTTATGAATATGCTTGTATGCGTCACTCGCTTCATATTCTTTTGCTGCCTTCTCAATTGTGTAACGCGTTTTTTGAGGTTTCATTCATTGAAGTGATCACTACCCAAATTGGTACTCGTGAATCTAAGATGTTTAACAGGCATTCCCGGTATTAAGTTGTGGATTTGCCTGCAAATATTTAGTGGCAGCGTGTCTATGAACGTAATTTAAACTTAAGCTTTACACCTTGCTTTCCTATTGATATGTGTACAAAGGCTTGTTCAGCGTCAGAGGGTTTCCGCAGTAGCTGCACTTATGAATATGCTAAGCACAGTCCTTCACCTGCAAATATGTAGCGGCAGCGTGTCTCCCTCACCATCTTCGTTTGCATAAGCACAGTCCCTCACCCGCGAATATTTACCTTATATGGGCAGGCACTCAATTACGTGGGAGGCGTGATGATGCGGGACGCAACTCCGCCTCACACTGCGACCGAGCTGCAGGCTATGGCCGGTATATATGTACGTAAGTAGGTTCCAGTTATGACCGTTACGCATAGAATTTCGAAATTTCCGGAAATTCATGACAGGATCTGGTCATACAGTCATACACTTTAGCCACAGGCTTAACGCCATTTTAATTTCTCTTTGATTATGCAGGGACTTAGTGTCATCGATAGGCTAAATTACATAAAGGCAACACCAATTAATGCACTGATGTATAATGGAGTTGTTTGACCTCTTTTTGTTACACACTGTTTTAAACTGCAAAACTCTTTTAAAGAAATAAATGCCTCTTGGTTTGTGGAAAACTATCCAAACACTGACATATACTGAGCAATTCCATAATGTTCAGTATAGAGCTGTTGATCACACCATGAAATAGGCTACCATAGTGACCTAATGTCAGTAAAAGTTACTTGCATATTACATATTATGTCATTGTATCAAATAAATTTATGTACAATGTTTGTATTAAACAAAACTGAATATAGCCAGTTTATTGCCTATATCATGTGTATGATGCCTATAACACTAATATATGCAACAATTGGCAAGCGACAAAACAAAGTCAAGTTAACTTTCAACTGGTAGCTTTACTGGGTATACAGCAGCTGTAGAATTTGCATAAATCAACGACAAAGATTATAATAAAGAACTTATCTTTGTGGGAAAAGAAGCAAAATACATCCATTTTAAATCATGATAGCCTTGCCATCAATTCCTGAGTTGAAAACTTGGTTAAACTAGTAAGAATACTAGGAACAAAGGATAAGAGCCTGAACTCCAGTATATTGGGAAAAAAAAAAATATATAAGTCACCGTAGTGTAACCTATGAAAAAGGCATCTGGTGTAGGCCTAGGTTTAGAAACAATGCTGGTGTTGCTCCTTGAGGTCTGATAAAACTGCATCCAGACCGATGACCGCTTTCTTTTTTTCAGCAACACTTTTACGATAGGCATTAGATTTTGTGAGCAGTGTAAAGTCCTGTTTTCTCTCAGCCTTCTCTGCTATTGCATCTGCTTCTTCTTGCATTGCCTCAATGCTAGTGATTATTTTCTCTCTCTTTGCTGCCACTTTTGTGATTTCAGAGTGGAGCTCTTCTCTTTGCTTATTTTCAGTTTCCTTTTTCTTCTTTTTTTCATCATCAAGGTATTGGACATATCGCATCCTGGCATTTCTGCAATGCTGCAAGAGGGGCTTTGGCAATACTCCATCAAATGAGCCACCAGTCAAAGAATCTTGGATTAGGCGAAGAGACATCAGAGTCCTTCCTTTCAGATTTGTAACCAGCATGTCCTTATTCACAGAGTACCCTCTTTCGACCGCTTCTTGCCCATGTGACAATGTGAACAGGTCTTTCATTGATTTCCACACAATTGCGTACTCTGACTGCTTTGTCACCAGCAAATCTTCCCATGAATGTGTCCAGCCGACAGGAGCTACTTCTATACCCTTGAAATTCCTCCTTATGGTGCTGCACCATTTCAGTGAGGAACATCTTGTACTCACTCAGGATTTGGTCACAGTCCGCTGCTGTATGCCATTTGGCGTTAAGAAGCAGCTGTAAGAGCTTCTCAAACATGGAGATGGCACGCTTTTCATCGTTGATCATAGTTACTGGATCTAGGCATGCCATGTGCCTTACTGCTGCATAATTCAAAGGGCATTTGTCCAGCAGTTTCTTTGCTGTTGTGGACAGGAAGGCTACACGTTCTCTCCGGAATTGTTGACCCGGCAGCGGTTTTTCAAGCAGCTTCTCTGAGGCTTTCTCAAGAGCTTGTTTGGTGGCAAAGCCAAGATCCACCTCTTTCAGTGGCAAATGGAGTGTTTTGTCCAGTAGATCAATTTTAAGCATATGGACAGGTGTTTTGATGTTATCCAGTACCTCCCTCTTCATAAAGTATGAAATCAAACTCTTCAAAAGGGCCTGAATGTCCATCCATCCATCCATTTTCTAACCCGCTGAATCCGAATACAGGGTCGCGGGGGTCTGCTGGAGCCAATCCCAGCCAACACAGGGCACAAGGCAGGAACCAATCCTGGGCAGGGTGCCAACCCACCGCAGGACACACACAAACACACCCACACACCAAGCACACACTAGGGCCAATTTAGAATCGCCTTTTGCCAAAAATGGCATCATGGGGGCATCAGTCTGGAAAGTCTCAAGAAAGGGTTTCAGCTGCCTTGCCACATAGGCAAAAAACTGTAATTTTGCCTCAAAAAGGGGGTCACCAACAGCCTCTCTGATCACAGTGTATGATGTTGACGTTGGCATTTTACTCTTTGGCAGTTACTTGTAATTGTTGACAAATATTTTAACATGTGGCCACATCTTAAGTGCTCTCTCTGCCACTGGCAAGTCCTCCACCCACCCGTGAGCACAGAATTTTAGAGGGAATGTTGATGTTTTGGTAATTTCAATAAAGTCATCCCGTCTGGCTGGTGTGTCATGAAAAAGCTGCCAAAGGGCTCTTAGTTTGTCACCTACCGTCCATCCACTTTCCTTCTCGTCTTGTTGGAATCTTCCATGAACTGTATGAAGACCACAGGTTTCTAGGTTTAACAAGCTTCTAATATCTGGAGCCTCCTTAGACCTGTCTTCTTCAAATAATCTCAAAAATTTTTTGTTGACACTTGGTCCATACATCGAGATTTGCAGGAGCTTGTTTGGATCAAGTGGAGAGAGGAAAACTTTAATGCTCTCAACAAGCTTCTCTGATTGTGTGTGCCCTAGAAACTGGGAGTCCAGATAATACACAACTACCTTTTCTTCATTATCACTCCAGTACTGCACAAGCACATCCATCTGCTCGGTCTGTGTTATTTTGTTGAGGCATTCATCAAATGAAATGGTATAGCAGTTGGACTGTCTAATGTCTTTCACTAGCTTGTCTCTGAAATATGGTGCAAGGCCAAAACACATCAGATACGCTGCTTTTGTTGCACCACATGAGAATTTTTGGGCAATTTCACTATCTGGAAACATCAGGTGAAACAATGAACCCATATCTGAACAGGAATTGAAAGAATATTTGGAAAGGGTCATTTTAATCACCCAGCGGATCTGTGCTTCTAAAACAGCTTCACTTGAAAAATGAGGTCCGATTGTGGGTGTAGCTTGAGGTGGAGTTACAGAAGTTGATGGCTGGACCTCGCTGCTTCCTTGACTCTCTGATTCTGCTGCCTGTCTGCTAGCTTCAGAATTTTGGGGGGTGGGAGACTGATTGATGAAATCAGTCATGCGTGGTCCTGTGCCTTGACTTGACATGACCCTCTTGTGTCCCTGTCCTTTGGCATGGCTTTTAACAGCAGAAATGCCCATGCTGCCTACATCAAAAGCTTTCTTGCATATCTTGCAGTATGCCCGATGTACATTATCTGTCACATGTCCTATCCAGTCCCTGAACTCAGGATTTATCTTCCATTCCTCCTTAAACGTACACCTCCTTGACATGATTCTGCTTTCCCTCACTTCTGTAATTAGAAATACATTCTCTAAATTAACCATATAGGCTACTATTTTTCCTGCAGTACTGTCTATTAGTGTCAAAAACATTAAATACAGTAATGTACAAAAATGTAGGCTAAATAGAAATACTGATCCAGTACAGATTTTCTGTAGGCTAACTGTGGTAAACTTAATGTGAAAGCATACCCATATAATTCCTCTAGAGGGAGCTAACGTTCTGTGGATTAATGGAAGCAAACTAGAATAAGAAGTTGAGCCAGGAGCTGTTAAACGTGTTCAGTTGTGCAAATAAACGGCACAAGCCAAGTAATATTTATTGTGTGGCGATTGCTCGGCTGCAAGGATATCACATGATCCTACACAAACACACAAGAACAGGCATTTAGATGTAGGCTTCAAGTAGCTTAAGCCCTATTTGTTTTAAATGAAAGCAGTAGCTCTTAGTCTAATTCTTTTTAAGACTGTTATCGTGTTCGTGCTGTTTTAGGTTTGGTTCACTCAATTTATTTGCTTAACAGTGGGACCACGTAGGCCTACAAAATGATTTTAGATTGATTAAGCAATTTCCTCCGGGATCAATAAAGTATTCTGATTACCGTCATTAGACAATTAGCACTATGCTAACACCAAATGGGAATTGCCATTAACAGGCTAACAGAAATTAGCATCGCCAATTTACTTGACATGTTTAATATGCGACCTGGGTCCACATCAGACGGTATGAAGTAACAAAACTGTCAGTTGCACCATATGCACTGTGGTCATACTTACAGTCATGCACTCAGCAGAAATTTCAAGTGATGAACTGATGTTCTGTTGTTCTCCTGTCAGCTACTGACAAGCTAGAGCAACGAGGGTCAAAACTCAAATATAATTGCCTATACATGTCTCAGTAGGTGGAGACATTGCGCAGCAGAAGCCACAACGTAGCTCAGCTGTCATCATATCTAGACTTACGAACAGCAAGCTGTTTCAAACAGAAATAAAATTCCAGGACAAGAAAGATTATTTCCAGGACATTTGGCCATTTCGATCAGTTTCCAGGTCATTTCAATAACTGGAAAATAACCCTCAAAATTTTCAGGTTTTCCAGGACGCGTGGGAACCCTGATATTTTTCCCAAAACAGGGAATCTGGGAAACAACAGTTCACTTAATTAGCCCAGTAGTCCAATTAAAAACAGAGGCTAGTTGGAACAAAAACCTGCAGCCACAGGGGCCTCCCAGGACCGAGTTTGAGAATCCCTGATCTAGAGGTTGTTAAAGAGTAACATTTGACGTTTTTGAGAGAGAAATCAGAGCTCAGTGTGTTTTAGAGGGTAGCTGCTGATTGTCAGAGATATCACGGTCACATGCTTTTCTCCCCACACGGCTGTCCCTTCAGAGCTGAACACGATCAGAAAGTGCCAACTTTTGACGTTGGAGTGTACCTAAACTAAAAAAAATAATGTTAAATTTACGGTAAAGTACTGGCAGCTGTGGTTGCCAGAACTTTACGGTAAAAAAGGGGACGATATTTTTATGTTTACAGTATAACTTTGTAGTAAATAACTGTTTTTTCTTTACAACACATTCCAATAGAAGTGAACATTTAATCATAACCTTGTATATACACACTGTAATAAATGTGCCAATCAATAAACCATTAGAAAACACTGTCAGGATTAAACACCCATACACAGTTTGCATCAGTAAAGTAACAACAACTAATAGCTAACATGTATCATTTAATTATACACATTCAATTTTTAAGGAAGTTATGGCACATTGCCTGGTGCAGAAGTAAAGTTTGCTTTTGTGGTCTATGGTGTCCTTCAGGTGTGCCAGCTTATCGAATACAACACACCATAAATCAGCTTCCATAATCTCAAAAAAAACATCAGCACGCAGGGAAAAATACATCTGCTAACTTTAAGTTTTTTTTCCCTCCTGTTCAAAGGTAGGCGGTTGGTAAAAGGGGGCGTGTCCTTATGCAAATATCGTAACTTTGGTGATAACAAACAGCATTTCACTGTTTTACATTTTACAGCTGTTAACCTTCGCTATTTAACAGTTTTACACTGGAAAATTAACAGATTTTTCCAGTGTAAATGTAATGTATCAGTAAATGGTATGTAGCATATTTTGAAGGTAAAAAAATGTTGATTTTACAGAATTTGGCTGTAAAGAATAATGAAATGTATTGTTTAAGATATGCAGGTAATTTTCAGTAGAACATAAGGTAACTTTCCTTTTTTTCAGAAAAGGTATTTTACTTTCACCATTTACAGTATTTTTTTCAGTTAAATTTACTAACATTTTTTACAGTGTATCTTTGGCTTGGCCAGAATTACATTTTTTAATTGATTTTTAAAGTTTGTCCTGTTTCACTTTTACGTGGGGCAGTGCCGTGGGAGACCGCTAGTCAACTATATATGCTAAAGCTGCTCTTGTATATTCATAACTATAAAGGTTTTGACTACACAGAGATTTGTTATAATGCCTGCATGATTTCAGTGAAAGAGTAACATCTGGCATGGTATGCTCCAGTGGTGTCTTTGTTAAATACAGTTCTTATACTCTTGTTGGAGTCCTGACAATCTCTGCATTCTGTTAATGAAGTGAACCTGTGATCAAGAAGAATTTGAGATCAAGAATTTTTCTCTGTCAGATATGATTTTGGGACACCAGCTAGTTAGCTGAACATAAGGCATGTTTGAGATATTATGCCATTAAGATTTTTTTTTTTGTACTTTTCCTGCTGCAAAAACATTTCCCTCTGGGATAATAAAGTCTACCTAACCTAGAAATGCAGCAGTGTTGATATACTGTACATGCATAATTAAAATAGTATGTCAAATAATTTACTGTATATAAAGTACAGTACTGTACAGCACATTACTTTATTATGGCATCCATTTGCTTAAATCCTGATTTATTATTTTTATGTAAAATGTGAAATACTTTTAATGTAATGACTATACTCTTGTAATGAAAAACTCAAGCAAGACTGAATGTGGAGAATTTGGTCATTGCTGTTGCATGCATTACCAAATCAATTCAAATTTTATTTTACTTGTCACATACAAATTATACACACAGTACAGTATGTAGTGAAATGATTGTTGCTTAATTCCAATGACTGTGCCTTTAGGAAGAATAATAAAAAGATAATGACAATGATACACGCCTTTATAAATATAAAAAATCATTAGTATAATTTTAAATATTTGAGTCATAAATGATAACTTATTAATGAAAGAAAGTTAACAATAGGACATTAGGCAGTTCTAGAGTAGTGTTCTGTTTTGTGTATTGTACTCCATTTTTTGACACCCACTGCATGCCCAACCTACCTAGAAACGGGTTTCCCTCTCTGAATTGCCCTTCACAAGATTTATACAATTTTTTCCTTAAAAGGGTATTTTTTGGGAGATTTTTCTTGTTTTCTTAGGGAGTCAAGATGGGGTTGCTGTCAAAAAAATAAGGCCTGTTAAAGCCCATTGCGTCATTTCTTGTGCGATTTTGGGCTATACAAAAATAAATTGTTGTAGACACTTTCCTTATTCAAGATGCAGATGGACTGTGGACAGAAGCTCCTCCTCAGGCTTTCTGAACTGCACTTTAGGCAGAGGTAGCATTAACCTGACCATAGCACAGAAAAGAGTTAGTTGTTGGGATGGCCAGTGTCATTAATAATTTTCTTTGCCCAACATTGCTTCGTATAGATATCTTTGAGAGTGTACACACAGTGATGCATTCAGCGAACTTCACCATTCCCACTCTCTGCAGGGCCTTGTGGACCTACTGCATGTGGTCTACATACAAGGCAGTAATACTTGCTGTCTGGGTACTTTTGATGATGGGTGTGTAGTTCTTAAGTAATTGGGAGGGCAGCCTGAGATCTCAGAGGTCTGTGGTGAGAAAGACATTATTGTGTCTTCTTTACCAATGTGTTGGTGTGTTTGGACCAGGATAGGTCCTCCGTGATATGGGCACTGAGCTTTCTGAAACTATCCTCCCTCTCTACATGGGTGCTATGAATATTTGGGGGTGGGAGTAGTACCTCTGCAGTTTTCTCACAAAATCTACAATCAGCTTCTTTGTTTTGCTCACATTCAGGAGTAAACTGTTGTCCTAACACCAGTGTGCTGACTCTCCACTTAATCCAGATAAGCCTACTCATTGCTGTTAGATATCAGGCCTATCACAGCTGTGTTATCACCAAACTTGACAAAGATGTTCGCGTCTTGTGCAGCCATGTAGTCATATTTGTTGAAAGAATACAGCAGAGGACTCGGAGCAAAGCCTGTTGGAGCACCTGTGTTGGAGAGTGAGCAATGATGAGGTGTAGCCACCCACTCAAACCATCTGGGGTCTTCCTATCAGGAAGTAAAAAAATCTAGCTGTACAGTGAAGTGTTCAGATGCAGGTTCCTGAGGTTGGACATGAGCCTAGAGGAGATTGTTGTGTTAAATGCAGAACTACAGGCTATAAATAGCATTCACACATAATTCCAGATGGGCCGGCATTATATAAAGGATCAAAGGGATAGCATCCTCTCTAGAGTTACTGGAGCAATATGCTAGCTTATGTGGATCTAGTTTCTTTGGCAGAGAACAACATATGTGAATTGTGACATTTGGCACATAATTCTTTCCTGCTAATGTTATGCAAGTTTTCCAAGAAAGAGACAGAATTTTCAAGGGTATTTCTACTGAGCATGAAGCCAGGGAGTGGCAAAACCCTTAAGATATTTGAAAGCATATTCAAAGCTCAATGCGTTAAAACAATTGCTCATCCCAAGTACTTTTTCCTAGGAGATAAAACAAAGTCTAAAGACAGATAATGAGATGGACAATTTTAAGTGTTCTCTGCTTACATCTTTGTTCTTATATGTTGAAGTCTTTGTAATTGTTTGTATAGCCAACATGATGAAATGCAAATGGGCTCAAACTGGAAGCTAAAGCAGATCAAATATTCTGTATGGAGGTTTTTAATAATAGTAATTAAATGGATAAAGAGATTTGTATAAAGCAAACTGCTGCTCTCATTAGCTGCTGTTTCAGTATTTTGCAGTAGGTTCTTTGATTAGATGGTTTGACTGCACAATATGAAGCATTAGCATAGCATGGATTAGATAACCGGGTACAGACATTTTTACAATAAGTCTGAACTTTTATAGGAGTTGCCAAAAGTTTCTAAATTTAAAGACTCGTACATTTAAACAAAAATGGTGAATGCTAAATCCCTGTGTTTAATAAAACCAGTAAAAAGCTCAATATCAATATTATTTAATCTGAATCACTTAGTCTATTATTAGGATATGGATGAAGATCAAATTCTTACAGTTAAAATCAATTTGAAACAATACTGTACATGAAAATCAAATTTCTGAGCCACACTTTTCCATTTCCAAGGTTGTGAGGAGCCTATTTCAGCACCCTCTGATGCAAGTCAGGAATGTTTCATTAATATTTGCCAGTGCACTTATTCTCATGATTTTGAGACTCTTTAAAAACATGCAGATTTCAACAGATACAGTAGAACAGTTTTGTACAACAGCTTTTATTTCTTTGATTACAAAGTGAACTTATCTTAAAGGATTTACAAATTTTGATATATACAGTATGTCCAATATGGATCTACACAGAAAAAAACAAGACATGAACGTGTGAACAACAGCATCTGAAGGAGAGAGGTTAGGTGAAATCCAAATGCAGATCTGTCTAAATTTTTCATGTATTGTGAAATCACCTATATGAATGTTCTATCCAGTTAGATGAAGCAAACCAGCTAAATAAGAAGCAGACATCTGTCAGACTACCGATTTTTAATCCAGTAAACAGTAGATATGCTTTCCGTTTAAAAATAAAGCTGGTGGGAAAAACATCACAGTGCTTATTATTTTGATACAATTTTAAGGTGCATTATCACTTTTCAATATAGGATGTGCTACCAGACAAGCCCAAAAGATATCCTTTAATATTTTGTATGTGACTTTTTTAAAGTGACTAACAGTTGACCATGTGCAAATTTAACATAAGGTTCATTGCCAATGCATGTAAAATAAGATTTGGTACCGTGATGTACATGTGATATGCTGGAAAGTGCAAAGGAAAATTTCCACTGAATGGCTATCTGGTATGAAATATACAGGAAAGTGCTTTTATTTCAGAGAGTCGTTTGTGAGCAGCTTGCTCAAAGAGCATCTCTTCTGCCTGGATACACTCTTCTCCTAACAATTTAGAATGGGTTTTTGAAGTGGTTCCTGCACAGCTTGATCTATTTGTCTGGAAGCCTCTTGAATTTTTACAAGAAACTCCTGTTTATGCCCAAAAAAGACAAGAAAATAGTTGATCATATTTCAGCGTCAATAAAACATATATACTTTCCAAAACAATCTAAAAGAAGTTATAAAATGTCCATTGTTGGGCCAAACCTACCTGAAACTTAGGTCAATAACATTCTCAGTTACTGTTTATTTTAGAAGTCTATGGCATGGTTTTTTATATTATTTTTACTTAACTGCATTCATCTTGATATACAAAAACTTTTAAGAACACAAACCTTTGTTTTGTAATATAATTTGAACAGCATATACAGTATTTTGTTGGGAACTATTATTATTATTGCCTTTTTTAAGATGTAATAAAAACTGTACTTCTGGGAGTTAAATAAATTTTGCATCAGTTTCTTATTAAGGTTAGATATTAAAACACACTCAAGTCTGATAATAAAAGTGGGACCTCTCTTAATATTATCATGGCTCTAGTAGTACAAACCGGATTCCAAAAAAGTTGGGACACTAAACAAATTGTGAATAAAAACTGAATGCAATGATGAGGAGATGGCAAATGTCAATATTTTATTTGTAATAGAACGTAGATGACAGATCAAACGTTTAATCCGAGTAAATGTATCATTTTAAAGGAAAAATATGTTGATTCAAAATTTCACGGTGTCAACAAATCCCAAAAAAGTTGGGACAAGTAGCATTAAGAGGCTGGAAAAAGTAAATTTGAGCATAACGAAGAGCTGGAAGACCAATAAACACTAATTAGGTCAAATGGCAACATGATTGGGAATAAAAAGAGCTTCTCAGAGTGGCAGTGTCTCTCAGAAGCTAAGATGGGTAGAGGATCACCAATTCCCACAATGATGCGCAGAAAGACAGTGGAGCAATATCAGAAAGGTGTTACCCAGCGAAAAATTGCAAAGACTTTGCATCTATCATCATCAACTGTGTATAACATCATCAAAAGATTCAGAGAATCTGGAACAATCTCTGTGCGTAAGGGTCAAGGCCGTAAAACCATACTGGATGCCCGTGATCTCCGGCCCTTAAACGACACTGCACCACAAACAGGAATGCTACTGTAAAGGAAATCACAGAATGGGCTCAGGAATACTTCCAGAAACCATTGTCAGTGAACACAATCCACCGTGCCATCCGCCGTTGCCAGCTGAAACTCTACAGTGCAAAGAAGAAGCCATTTCTAAGCAAGATCCACAAGTTCAGGCGTTGTCACTGGGCCAGGGATCATTTAAAATGGAGTGTGGCAAAATGGAAGACTGTTCTGTGGTCAGACGAGTCACGATTCGAAGTTCTTTTGGAAATCTGGGACGCCATGTCATCCGGACCAAAGAGGACAAGGACAACCCAAGTTGTTATCAACGCTCAGTTCAGAAGCCTGCATCTCTGATGGTATGGGGTTGCATGAGTGCGAGTGGCATGGGCAGCTTGCATGTCTGGAAAGGCACCATCAATGCAGAAAAATATATTCAGGTTCCAAAACAACATATGCTCCCATCCAGGCGTCATCTCTTTCAGGGAAGACCCTGCATTTTTCAACAAGATAATGCCAGACCACATCTGAATCAATCACAACATCATGGCTGCATAGGAGAAGGATCCGGGTACTGAAATGGCCAGTCTGCAGTCCAGATCTTTCACCTATAGAGAACATTTGGCGCATCATAAAGAGGAAGGTGCGACAAAGAAGGCCCAAGACGATTGAACAGTTAGAGGTCTGTATTAGACAAGAATGGGAGAGCATTCCTATTTCTAAACTTGAGAAACTGGTCTCCTCGGTCCCCAGACGTCTGTTGAGTGTTGTAAGAAGAAGGGGAGATGCCACACAGTGGTGAAAATGGCCTTGTCCCAACTTTTTTGGGATTTGTTGACACCATGAAATTCTGAATCAACATATTTTTTCCTTAAAATGATACATTTTCTCAGTTTAAACTTTTGTTACGTGATTTATGTTCTATTCTGAATAAAATATTAGAAGTTGGCACCTCCACATCATTGCATTCAGTTTTTATTCACGATTTGTATAGTGTCCCAACTTTTTTGGAACCTGGTTTGTAGTATATATTTTAATACATTTGTTTATAATATAAGCTAAATGCATACAGCTTTTTTTTTTTATTGCTGTACCATGACTTACCATGGGCCAGGAAGATGACTGCAAAAACTCCAAATGTTGCTTCACTTCTTCTTTTGCCAGCAGCTGTTGCTTCTGTAGTTCACACATCAAGTATAAGAAGTGGCCCCACTGTAAGTGTGTAAAGATGAATCAATTATGTTTAAATGCATATTACGAATTTTGATAATGAATTATGAAATATTGATTTAGATATTACATTGTGTCTCAAACACTATCTGGTTGTACATCAGTTACATGCTGAGTGTTTTAATTAATCACATATGTGTACTGTACAGTAGATGAACTACTATAAAATACACAGTACACATAATCTACCCACTCAATTGTAAAATCCTAAAATATTCTGTCATATATTTTAAAATAAAAACAACAGTGAAAGACTACCTCTGTGCTGCTAGCCTCTAGTATAGAAGCTACATTCTTATTGCTGAAGAGAAGCTGGAAAGGGATAAGAGTGTGGAAGTTTTCTTTCCACAGATTTAGCAACTGCCTCAGAAGCATCCGAGTTGGTGTCTGACTGATGGTCCTCTCATCTGCATGCAGCTCAGAACAGAGCAGAGGAAGCTGGCCTGACACTACAAAACACAATGTATGCACTTCGCAATGAGAATTTAATTTCAGGAACTCCTACAAAACTGTCCTTTACTTTAAAAACAGTTGACCACCTATTAAATATACACACATTCTGACATAAATCATTAATTTGTTAGCTTTTTGGATTTTCCTGATACAAGCAAAACTATAGACTTCGATTTCCAAACTGTAATTTTAAAATGCAAGCACCACACATTCCCCATATTTGAAAAAGCATACGATGAACATACAAAAACATGTACATAAACGGTGTGGCAAAACTAGTACTTGCTACATGTCAAATTACTTTTGAGAAATGTATGTCAGGGAGGTAACTGCCTCAGAATTAGCTTTACCACATCACAATATGACCTTGTTTAAAGAGTCAGTATCTCCTTTCACTAATATTTTCTAAGTTCTTAAAGAAATGATTTTTAAATTTGGATCCCTGATCATTTACCTATTTCTCTTACAAAAACAATCTAATGGTATGTAAAGCAAAGGGGCTTTAAAACAAATATGCAAAACAAGTATAAAAGATGGCCTACACCTATAGTTTCTATAGCAGACTATTTAAACGTTTTCAGAAAAGCAAAAGTAGACATAAACAGTTGCACACTACTGAAAACAAAAATTAAAAAAGGAAAAAGCACCAAGTGCAGTATGAAATGGTCTCAAAATAAAAAGCAATTAGAGGACCATTGATTCATGTAAACAAAGTAAACTAAATATATGGCATCTGAGATCCTCCTTAGAGGTCTATATGAAAAAGATCTCACATTTCCTTACCCAGTTCACAAGCCAGCATCACAGTACACCGAGCCAACATTTGTTCAGGAACAGGCAAGATGAACTAAATAAAAATAAAACAAGACAGATTTTCTTAATGAGAACAGACCAATTTTTACAGACTAAAATGATTTCTTAACTATTTTCTCCTGCAGCTAGTTCTTTCATTTCTAACAAGCAGAGTTTCAGTGGGGCCACAGGTTATAAGCATGGAGGCTCAACCCTGTTTGAACCCATGGCCAACGCCAGGGGGCACATGGACCTTTCCAGGGCCTTATTTGGTCATGCTTCCGCCACACCCAGAAGTGTGGCCAGAAGAAGTGTGGACTCCAGGTGCCTTATAAAAAGGAGCCACCTCACTCCATAAGTGGCCAGAGATGGAAGGAGAGGACAAAGCCTGAAGAGGAGTAGAGGGAGAAGGACTGGAGGTAGAAGGGACTGAATGGTGTTAGTGGTGTTGCATTGTGCTTACTGGTATTGTGGTAAAAACTGTAAATAAAAGTGTGGAGTGTGACAAAACTTGTCTCCTGCCTGTTTAAGTTAGGGTGGCGGTACACCCCTAGTGGCTCACTATATATATACAAATTAATATCATCAAGTTCACTAAGATCACAAAAAGGATGGACTTCCTAAAATTCAGACTAATACAATTAGTGGGGGAAGCAGACATTAATTATAAGGGGTTTACCAACCCTGCTCTGATGTAACGTAACTCTCACTATTTATATCAAGAACAAAAGCTTGTTAGTTTAGTATAGTGTTCTCTTAATATTTTTAATAGAGTTGTTCAAGAGAAATTACAGCAGTGACACTGAAATTTCAAAAGACTTAGTTTTATGCATCCCTGAACATAATCTGAACAATCAATGTGATGTGTATATCTACATTTATACAGTATATCTCTTGTCACATTTTACTCTAATTGATTAACAAGTCTTGATCAAATATGCACAGTATTTACCACCCTAAAATGCTGCAACATAAGTGATTTAAAAAATAATGCGAGGGTATATTCAGTTTATTCAGCAGGATTTCTGTTTTTTGCTGAAGTGACCACAATAAATCTAGAATATGTTTTCTAAGCATTCAAAGCATTTTTCATGTCACGTTATATATGCTGCAATTAGGAGCTGAAATTTAACTAAATGGAACCAGAAATTAACTTTTCATCAGTCTCCAATCACATTATAATAGAAAAAACAAACATTACAGAAATGTATATTTCCTGCTGTTTTACCTGGGGCATAAAAAACTGTGGTAGTAGTTGTATGTACCAACATAAAATGTAGAACTTCTATAACAAGTAAAATTGTACCTAGAAAGTTAAATCACCTTTCTGCAGGTAAGTGTCCCTCTGATATTATGTAGAAGGTCATGGAGATTCATGTAATCAACATGTTCTTCTTCTTTCCGTGGGCCCAGAGATACACACAGCACCTCCTGTAAACAATGAAATGCAGGGACTAATGACATGCAAAATAGAGACAGAAGATTGTACCTTTTTGTCCTTCAACTCTATTGTGGAAGATGGGGTAAATGGTTGTTTCAACTTAGTCTTAAGAGAGTGTCAATTCATAAGGTTTCATAGAGTAAGTGAAGTATTGTAACCAAATAATAAACAATGAAAAATGTACTCAACATTCTTGGTTATGAAATATGGACAAGGGTGATATTCATCTATTTTCTCAATCTGCCAAGTCCATTAGGTCACAGAGAAAAAGATTATTGGAAACTTTCAGATGCACCTAAGCCAGGGTTAAATCCAGAGTCCCTTGATTTAACAATGGTTTGTGTTCCAAAGGACTGGGCAGATATCGCTGAGTGACCTTTTAACACCATTCTCTTGCTTTCTGAAAATTTTCTTGACCATCCAAGTTGTGTCAATCTTAACTGCTAATTGCAATCGTAAATGCCAAAAACGACAAGATGATGAATCCAAACACATCTTGTTTTCTGCAAATAACAAAGACAGTAGAGATACCAAGAGGCATCTTGGCATAGGATGACAACTAATGTCTTAATGTGTCATCATTGGCTGTATGAAATGTGCACCATCTCCCAGAATATACAGTATATTGGTTTATTCTAGGTACCCCAATTTCATCTAATGGAAAAAGGCTCTCATACAAAATTTGATGTTCCGTTACAGCAGTGGCAAGACACAGTGCCCCACTTCCCTGAAGCTGTCCTATTAGCATTAATAAACAATGGGCCTCCACACTATACAGTAATTTGGTACACAATACACAAAAAAAGGTCACTTGTGTGAAAGGCTACACTTAAAGCCTAGTGATTGTAGCATTTATTGAATCAGAGGATATGATAAAACACTATGATGTATCTGTACTTAAACTAGGGTGAAAGCTAGAAACACTTCAAAAAAGTTGTCCTGTTTAAGAAGTGGGTAATCCACTCATGCAGTAGTTAGCACTCTTGGCCTGTGTTCAAATCCTAGCCTGGGCACCACACATGCAGAGTTTGCACATTAAGCCTATGTTCTCAAGAGACTGCTAGCTATGCCATGTGTGTTACAAGAGGTTAAAAACCCGCACTGAAAAAAACAGGCTCCTTTTATTTAGCATCCTATTGCTATTACAGAAACAAACCTTAAAACAGCAAAAATTAAAAAAAAAAAAAGACACTTCGCACACACAAGCTGCTGTACAGGCAAGTTCAATATCAGCAACAAAAGAAAACGAGTCTCTGTCACAACAGGATCATTGGCAAGCTTGTTATATGTTGTTCATTTCTTGACACTCTCGGAGAATTATCCTTCTTGGTGATTTCAACGTCCATATTGACACTACTACATCTAAACTGAGAAATGAATTCCTATCCTTACTGGACTGTTTTGACTTGACACAACATGTTGATTTTCCCACCCACTCTGGTGGTCATATATTGGATCTGATCTGCACTTCTGGACTATCTGTTGCCAATATTTACAGCACTGATTTGGGACTCTCGGACCATAAAGCAGTATTTTTCACTGTCTCACTGCCTTTACCTCCTCTTACCTGTAAACAACAAATTTCTTACAGAAACCTTAAAAAATATTTGTCCCTCTATCCTTTCTGGATCCATTTCTGATCTTTTACTGTCTGCACCTATTCCGTCAACACTAAATAGTCTTGTTGACCACTATAACTCAGCCCTTCATTCAGCATTAGATAAAACAGCTCCTTTAAAACATAAGGAGGTTTCCTTTAAACGTTCAGCTCCTTGGTATAACTCAGAATTGCGATCTATGAAAGCAGCTGGCCGACGCCTTGAGAGAATGTCACGTAAGACTGGCCTCACCGTGCACATCCAGGCTTTCTCTGACCACCAAAGAGCTTACAGAGAAGCACTAACTGCTGCTAAGAACACCCACTATGGCAGAATAATAGAAAGTGGCCACGATAACCCAAGGGTTTTGTTTTCTGTAGTTAATAAACTACTCGAACCTGCATCTGGCCCAACTACCTCTTCTACTGAAGTCTGTGAGGATTTCCTCCACTTTTCCGTAACAAAATTAAAGATCTAAATAATTCAACTAACATAAATACATCATCTGTTTATATCTCTCCCTGTTTTCCCACTCCATCCAGCTCCTTCTCTAAGTTCTCACCAGTCACATCTGTGTTTGTTAATAACCTGCTTTGTAAGATGAGGCCGACTACTTGTGTACTGGACCCCATCCCCAGCACACTACTTAAATCCTGCCTTCATGCCATAATCCCGACTGTTACAACAATAATAAACTCATCCCTTGACACTGGCTCTGTGCGCTCACTTTTAAAATCGCTTCTGTAACCCCAATGTTAAAATAGTCTGGTTTTGATGTTGACAGTCTTAACAACTTTCGGCCTATTTCCCACTTACCTTTCCTGTCAAAAGCTCTTGAGCGTGTTGTAGCTTCCCAGCTCACCAATTACTTAACGTCTAATAATTTGATGGAACCCTTTCAGTCTGGTTTCAGGGTGCAGCACAGCTGTGAAACTGCTCTGCTACGGGTAACCAATGATTTGCTTATGGCAGCAGACTCTGGACAAACCAGCATATTAATTCTATTAGACCTCAGTGCAGCATTTGACACTGTCAGACATGACATTCTACTGTCAGAATGGAGAACATGCTGGGTATCTCTGGCACTGCCCTCCAGTGGTTCAAGTCCTATCTGACTGATAGGCAAGAGTTTGTTAGTCTTGGCAACAGCAGATCCAGCTCAGCGCCAGTCACACAAGGAGTTCCTCAGGGCTCTGTCCTGGCCCTCTTCTCTTCTGTATTTATATGCTTCCCCTTGGCCATATTATTCGTAGCTATGGACTGGGCTATCATTTTTATGCAGATGATACTCTACTTCAATATTAAAAGTGGAACTTTATCAGAGCTTTCTCAGCTCACAACCTGCCTTAGTGAAATTAAAACCTGGATGGAGCAGAACTCTTTAAAATTAAATTGCAACAAAACTGAACTCCTGCAAATTGGGACTAAAATGCAACTTAATAAAATGAGCTCCTTCCCAGTCCATCTTGGCGGTGATCTCATCAGACCTGCCTCTACTGCAAAGAATCTTGGTGTCATTTTTGATTCCTCCCTTTCTTACTCCACCCACATAAATCACATTAAGAAACTTTCTTACTTTCACCTCCGTAACATATCCCGTGTTCGCCCTTCCTCTCCTTTTCTAATGCTGAGAAACCTGTCCATGCTTTTATCACATCCCGAATAAATTATTGTAATTCACTGCTGGCAGGTGCCCCATCTAATCTTATATCACAGCTCCAGCTTATTCAAAACTCAGCTGCAAGAGTCCTCACTCGAACCAGCAGCAGCAAGCACATCACACCCATCCTGCTCCATCTTCACTGGCTCCCTGTGTCTTAAGAAATCGAATATAAAATCCTACTAATAACCTACAAAGCCTTAAATAACCTCGCACCAAACTCATCAGTGACCTTCTCCATCACTATGTGCCTGCCCACCCACTAAGGTCCTCTGATTCTGGCAATCTTGTTGTGCCCCACACTAATCTACACTCCATGGGTGACAGGGCCTTCAGCTGTATAGCACCCAGACTCTGGAATGACCTACCGAAATTAATCAGATCAGCTGACTCCATGAATTCTTTTAAAAAACAACTCAAAACTCATCTGTTCAGGAAGGCTTTTAGCTCTCTTTGACTTTATTACCCTTCTCTCGGTTTCTCTCTATGTCAAGATGCTCATGTAACCTGTGTGTGTGCTAGACCATCAATTCTGTTGTCTGTTAGGCTTTCTCTGAATTTACTGTCTTAATCTTCTTTATTTATTTATTTGCTTTGTACTATGCTATACGCTGTATACCCTGCCATTCTTTCTTATATTCTTTAAGTGCCTTGAGCATGGGAAAGGCGCTATATAAATAAAATGTATTATTATTATTACTTCAGCTCTGCCCAGATGGGCTGGATGGAATGTTCTGAATTGAAGCCCAATGTTAAAAGAAGGTGGCAAAAGAAAGTGTATTCTCTTTTTATCATATTATTCAAAATACTGTTTACAAAACAAGTCTAATAACACAAGGCAACAAAAAATTGTTATTGGTAATCTTCAGAGACCACAACACACTTTTCTAAATCAGTTTTTCAGATTCGCTTTCAGTCACATCAATTACGATATGAATGTTAGCTTAAAGTGTACTTGCATGTAGTTTGTAATGAAACGTAAGCAACAATTAAGTAAATGTTTCAGTATCGTCAGTGTGAAGTCAAATAGGCACACACTGCATCAGTGTCAATTTATTTAAAGAGCACATTTAAAATAATATTTATATTGTAAATATTTAAATTATATCATTACAGAAGGACTTGGATAGCATACAGGCTTGGGCAGATTTGTGGCAGATGAAATTTAATGTCAGTAAATGTAAAGTATTACACATAGGAAGTAAAAATATTAGGTTTTAATACACAATGGGCGGTCGGAAAATCGAGAGTACACCTTAAGAGAAAGATTTAGGAGTCATAGCGGACTCCAAGCTATCAACTTCCCAACAGTGTTCAGAAGCCATTAAGAAGACAAACAGAATCTTAGGTTATATAGCATGATCTGTGGAGTACAAGTCCAATAAGGTTATGCTCAACCTTTATAATGCACTGGTGAGGCCTCATCTTGAGTACTATGTGCAGTTTTGGTCTCCAGGCTACAAAAAGGACATAGCAGCACTAGAAAAGGTCCAGAGAAGAGTGACTAGGCTGATTCCTGGGCTACAGGGGTTGAATTATGAGGAAAGATTAAAAGAGCTGAGCCTTTACAGTTTAAGCAAAAGAAGATTAAGAGGTGACATGATTGAAGTGTTTAAAATTATGAAGGGAATTAGCACAGTGGATCGAGACTTGTATTTTAAAATGAGTTCATCAAGAACACGGGGACACAGTTGGAAACTTGTTAAGGGTAAATTTCGCACAAACATTAGGAAGTTTTTCTTTACACAAAGAACGATAGACACTTGGAATAAGCTACCAAGTAGTGTGGTAGACAGTAAGACGTTAGGGACTTTCAAAACTCGACTTGATGTTTTCTTGGAGGAAACAAGTGGATAGGACTGGCGAGCTTTGTTGGGCTGAATGGCCTGTTCTTGTCTAGATTGTTCTAATGTTCTAATATCACTAATGCTGTAGCCAAAGTGCTTTACAATAAAATAAACAATAAACATAATATGCTGGATAAAATCAAATGAATCCAATAATGATAAAAAGTCATTAACTAAAAGGTTTAGCTTGACAACAAACATGGATGTTAAAATCAGCAACAATAAGCACTTTAGCATAGGAGAGAATAACATTGACTAAGAGATGAGAAAACTCAGAAACGAACGCATTATTAATTACAGAAGGACTATAAACCACAGCACACAGCAAAGAAAAGAGCTATACACTTTGAAAAGCTGCAGTTCAAAGCTACTAAATGGACACCTAGTAAGGCTCTGACACAGAAACAAACGTTTGAAAACAGTGGCAAGTCCACCACAATGAGACAGCTAAGGAGAGTTCAAAAATGATAATTATTAATCCATAGCAAGTACACAGGCAAACTACTGCATAAAAAACAAATTTCAAAAGAAATTTAAACCTCTCAAAAACCTACCATAAGTTCACAAGACCACATAACTTGTTTTTTTTACTGGTGAGCACACTCATATCCGTAACCTTTCAGTTGCCCTGGAGTTTTTATAAGTTTTGTTAAACAGGTTAATTTTAAATTTAAAAACAGTTTTCCACATATTATATGGAAGGCTACACATGGCATTTAATATAACTTTTTATTTTTTCAAAAATTGTGTAAAAGCTAGCCCGGCCACAGACAGACATGACACTGGAATGTCCAACACACACACACACGTTTATTTACACAACTATTTACAGTTTGCTCTCAGTCCTTGGTCCTTTGGACCACCTCCACTCCTGTCTTGCAAGCTCCATCCTTGTCCACACGACTCCGACTCTCCCCGAATGGAGTGAGGTGGCCCTTTTTATCTTGTCCCAGATGTGCTCAAGGTGCCTGACAATGAACTTCCGGTAGCACTCCCCATATGGCGGAAGTGCTGCCCTTGCAACCAGAAGCACACCGGGCATAAACCATCCCTGGTCTGTCAGCACTTCCTGGTGTCCCAGAAGTGCTGTCCCTCAGGGATCAAGGACCCTCCGGATGCCCAGGGAAAAGAAGTGCAGCTCTCCCGGTTCCTCCTTCCATGTTGCCAAACCTCATATACTTATCTAATTCTAGGGATAAACTCCAAAAGTGTTGAAATATGTAAACAAAAATATATCCTAGGACAGTGAAAATGAGTATAATCCAATAGGCTCTGCTTACCTTTAGGGCAATGATGAGCTCTGATGGGAGTGAAACTTTATGTTCACAACCCACTGGGCAGTCAACCCCATTTTCTTCCAGCTTGCTCATTTGCAAAGTTAAAAACTCTCTAGAAGTCTCAGCTTCGCCATCTCCTGTTGGTCGCTGAGCTTTAACGAGCCGATCATAGGCAGATTTCAGCTCTCGCTTTGTCAAGGCTGTTTAAATAAGGGGAAAAAATTCTCAACAGTAAACCTGTGACATAATTTCTCTGTACCAATTGTGTTGTCTATGCCTGGACGTATTACTACTACAAAACATCCTGAGACTGAAATCAGAGTGTTTTTTTTTTAATAATATAAACCAACTGCAATTACACTTGGCTCCTAATAAACATTACTGCAAAGTGGTCAAGCTGTGTACAGGGGTTACTAAGCCACTTAAATATGTCAAAACTCAAGAGTTAAAACTCTGACCCCATCAATATACTATAAGAGAGGTTTCAGTATATTTACACATTTAACCAATAAGAGCACCATCTTGTCTTTCACTGCATAATTATACTCACTCACTGTGTACTACATTCAAGGCTGACTGGAAAAAAGAGTCAAAGTGTTAAAATCCAGTGCAGGCAGAATATTGCACAGACCCTTCTTTCTCATCCAAGGGCACAGCATCACAACAACAACAAAAAAAAACATTACTGCACTGTTTGAAACCAATAAGCACTAAAATAGAAATGCCTGTTGATGAACTGAAGATGATGTGTAAGATATTGAAAGGTATCATGAATTCAATGACACCCTAACCAAAGTTTTATATTTTGCACAGATGTAAGACATCAACACTTTCTTTTGATGGAATCAGCAATTTTAAAAATATGACAATAAATGTAGCAGACACATTAAGGACAGCCAACTTTCGTACACATTCACACTATAACATTTCTCTCTTTATACCTTCTCCAAATCCAAGCAGATGGTTCTCTACTCTACTCAGATATGAAGCATAAAAATAAAGATTTTCAAAAACATAATTACACAGTGCTTCATTCTGGCTTGTTATTACTTAAGGCAATTTAAGACATTTAAACAGTCAGAGTTACAAATAACAAAGTGTGAATTCTACTCCTCCTGTAGCTTTTAGCTCCTGCCAACACAAAGAATATTAAAAAATGCTTTAAAATACAAAGAAGTTAATTTGTATTTTTAATTACAGTGTCTGTGTGTTGTAATCTGCCTCCTTTAATTGTCTCTTTAAATTTCCAGAAAAAGGGAAAACAGAAAAAAAATAATTTAGTACAGCCTACAATATGTGTCCTACAATATGTATTATTGAGAAGCTGCTATGTTGAAGATAAAATAATAAAAATTGAAAATAACAAAAAAAACTTGCTAAAGTAATCAAGTTTAATTTTAGAGTATTAATTTTAGTTTTACATTAGGAGTTCACATATTAAATATTACTCACCTGTAATGTTTGCTGCAAGCCAGGTGCAAGCTTTCTCTGTGGCCATGCGTATAGCAATATCTTGAGCCGTCTTCAGGACCTAGCACAGGTTGAAGCAGTGAGAATCAGCACTCTGGTTATAAGAGACTACAGGACATCTAAATGGCATATCACTATGGCAGTCTGACCTTAAATATTATGAAAAAAGGACAGGATTCTGCTGAGAAGTCTCCCAAATATCTACTGACACAATATATCTACATTCCAAAAAAAACAAAAAAAACAAAAAAAACAAAATCCAACATTGTACTATACTGTACATCCTTTCATGTTAAACTAGATTTAAAGATGTCTGCTTTTTATTTTGTCACTAAAAGATAATTTAATTTTTATACATACATAAATAGATAGATAGATAGATAGATAGATAGATAGATAGTCACGCACCAGCACATAGGGAGCCACTTAAACACCCAATGAGCAACGTAGCATACCGTGCCAGGGGACAATGGCAGGGTACTAACCTCCCTTTCTTTATTTCCACAGAAAGAATGAAGCACCACCGTCTTGAATTTAACCAGACTCGGTAACAGAACCCAGCCACTTCTGGGTCCCCTTCCTTCCCTCTGGTCCCCTTCTGATGACGTCATGATTCCCACCCACCACCACGGTTCCTTCCCAGCATTCCATCTGCCTGCTTCCGGTCCCACCCCATAAATTGTTCCCATTCGCTACCATCTTTGTCTGTTGTAACCTTGGAAAAGCAAACACTGACCATCAATTCTTTATAGTATACGGGGCCAGAAACCCCTATAAAGCTATGAAGCTGGAGCAGGCACTCACAAAACAGGAGCTACCAGAGACCAAGACGTGACTGGCGGCAGCAGAAGCGGTAAAGCCGGAGCCCACATGGCCTCCACCTCCTCCCATCGTCCCGCTCTCTGGATGACATAAAGTCGTATTTAATGATTTCGAGAGGACTGCTTCGAGATATACATATATCTATACACATACATACATACGTACATATACATATATACATATACATATATACATATACATATATATACATATATACATATACATATATATATATATATATATATATATACACACACACACACACATATATATATACATATACACTCACTCCTTGACTCATCACTAATTCTCCAACTTCCCGTGTGGGTGGAAGGCTGAAATTTGGCAGGCTCATTCCTTACAGCTTCCTTACAAAAGTTGGGCAGGTTTCATTTCGAAATTCTATGCGTAACGGTCATAACTGGAACCTTCTTACATACATATATACGGCCATAGCCTGCAGTTCGCTCGCCGTGTGAGGCAGAGTTGCATCCCTCACCGTCACGCCTCACACGTAATTGAGTGCCTGCCCGTATAAGGCCGTCCGTCAGCAGCAATCCAATAGACACGCTGCCACTAAATATTCGCGGGTGAAGGACTGTGCTTATGCAAACGAAGATGAGATGGTCAGGAATAGACTAGTGTTTGGCACAAACTCAGCGAAAGTGCGAAAGACACATTTAAGTGCCAGGTCTTAGCTAAAATTAAATAAAGCCGAGGACATCACAAGATTGCACGACATAGCACAAGCACAGCTGAGAACCTTCGATGCATGTACTCCGAGCGGCTCATGTGAACTGACTTTGCAGGACTGGGAAAGGTAAACCCTTGCATGCAGTGTGTGATGTCTCAGATAAAGAGGAAGACGAGCTTTTTATTGATGCAGTAAGAAAGGAACAACCCTCTGAATCTGAACAAGCCTTTGAACACATATCAATAGGAAAGCAAGGTGTAAACCTTAAGTTTAAATTAAGTTCATAGACACGCTGCCGCTAAATATTCGCAGGCAAATCCACAACTTAATACCGGGAGTGCCTGTTAAACATCTTAGATTCACGAGTACCAATTTGGGTAGTGAACACTTCGATGAATGAAACCTGTTATCTTTCCAACGGTTGACAAAAACGGAATAAAACTTGAACACAACACATCCTCCAAATACGAACCTGATTGAAAGAAATAATGATAATCAAATCCTTGACGACAGCAACACTCATAACAGTGACAAAACAATTATATTGACAATCATGTTACGTTATTTTTTAAAATGTTTCCTCTTCTTTTTCATATGTAACTTCTTTAACACACTACTTCTCCGCATGCGAAGCGTAAGTATTTTGCTAGTATATATATATATACTATATATATACTATATACACACACACACACAGATATATACAGTGATCCCTCGCTATATCCCTCTATATCGCGCTTCGAATTTCACAGCTTCACTCTATCGCAGATTTTAAATGTAAGCATCTATAATAATAAAAGGCAAAACCCTCACTGACTGACTGACTCATCACTAATTCTCCAACATACCGTGTAGGTAGAAGGCTGAAATTTGGCAGGCTTATTCCTTACAGCTTACTTACAAAAGTTAAGCAGGTTTCGTTTCGAAGTTCTACACGTAACGGTCATAACGGTCGACAACGTCTGCCATGTTGAACTTTCTTATTTATGGCCCCATCTTCACGAAATTTGGTAGGCGGCTTCCCTGCACTAATCGAAACCGATGTACGTACTTATGTCGGTTGTATGATGCCACTGTCAGCCGCCATACTGAACTTTCCAACGTCACTAATTCTCCAACTTCCCGTGTAGGTAGAAGGCTGACCCCATCTTCACGAAATTTGGTAGGCGGCTTCCCGCGCTTAAACGAAACCGATGTAATGCACTTATTTCGGTGGTATGACGCCACTGTCGGCCGCCATATTGAACTTTCCAACGTCACTAATTCTCCAACTTCCCGTGTAGGTAGAAGGCAGAAATTTGGCAGGCTCATTCCTTACAGCCTACTTACAAGAGTTAAGCAGGTTTCATTTTGAAATTCTACACGTAACGGTCATAACGGTCGACAACGTTCGCCATGTTGAACTTTCTTATTTATGGCCCCATCTTCACGAAATTTGGTAGGCGGCTTCCCTGCGCTAACCGAAACTGATGTACGTATTTATGTCAGTGGTATGACGCCAGTGTCGGCCGCCATATTGAACTTTCCAACAGTCTTAGGGTCCTGGTATCGCCTCACGCTACCAGTAGTGACACTGACTGTAGCCAAATGCAAAACTAGTGAAGAAACAGTCAGAAAAGATGAGGAGGGAAAAATGTCAGTGGCCTCCACCTGTTAAACCATTCCTGTTTTGGGGGTCATCTCATTGTTGCCCCTCTAGTGCATCTGTTGTTAATTTCATTAACACCACAGCAGCTGAAACTGATTAACAACCCCCTCTGCTACTTAACTGACCAGATTAATATCCCATAAGTTTCATTGACTTTATGCTATACTCTGATTAAAAAGTGTTCCTTTAATTCTTTTGAGCAGTATATATATATATATATATATATACATATACAGTAATCCCTCACTATATCGCGCTTCGACTTTCGCGGTTTAACTCTATCGCGGATTTTAAATGTAAGCACATCTAAATATATATCACAGATTTTTCGCTGGTTCGCGGATTTCTGCAGACAGTGGGTCTTTTAATTTATGCTACATGCTTCCTCAGTTTGTTTGCCCTGTTGATTTCATACAAGGGACGCTATTGGCGGATGGCTTAGAAGCTACCCAATCAGAGCATGTATTACATATTAACTAAAACTCAATGCTATAAGATATGCATCCTGCGCGGAGCTTGATTGTTTGCTTGTCTCTGCCTCTCTCTCACCCTCTCTGACATTCTCTGCGCCTGATGGAGGGGCTGTTTGCACAGAGGCTGTTTGCTTAAAAGATACTGACGCTCCTCTAAAAAATGCCGCTTTATTGCGCTGCTCTGCATATTCAAAAGCACACGTATTGATTTTTTGATTGTTTGCTTTAATCTCGCTTTCTCTCTCTCTCTCTCTGACGTTCTCTGCGCCTGACAGAGGAGATGTGAGCAGAGGGACTGTTTGCTTAGAAGATACTGACGCTCCTGTAAAAAATGCCGGCAAACATAAAAGCACACGTATTGATTTTTTGATTGTTTGCTTTTCTTTGCGAGCGCTCTCTCTCTCACCCTCTGAAATTCTCTGCTCCTGAAGAGAAGAAGATCTATTTGCATTCTTTTAATTGTGAGAAAGAACTGTCATCTCTGTCTTGTCATGGAGGACAGTTTAAACTTTTGACTAAAGGGTGTTATTTCATGTCTAGAGGGCTCTAATAATGTTAACATTGTGGGAGAGTTTATAAGGGCTTAAAATATATAAAAATAATTACACAAACATATGGTTTCTACTTCGCGGATTTTCGTCTATCGCGGGGGGTTCTGGAACGTAACCCCCGCGATCGAGGAGGGATTACTGTACATATATACATATATATATACATATACATATATACATATGTATATGTATATATATATATATATATATATATGTATATGTATATATATATATATATATGTATGTTATACACACAGGTGCCAGTCATAAAATTAGAATATCATGACAAAGTTGATTTATTTCAGTAATTCCATTCATAAATTGAAACTTGTATATTAGATTCATTTATTACACACAGACTGATGTATTTCAAATGTTTATTTCTTTTAATTTTGATTATTTTAACTGACAACTAATGAAAGTCCCAAATTCAGTATCTCGGAAAATTAGAATATTGTGAAAAGGTTCAATATTGAAGACACCTGGTGCCACACTCTAATCAGCTAATTAACTCAAAACACCTGCAAAAGCCTTTAAATGGTCTATCAGTCTAGTTCTGTAGGCTACACAATCATAGGGAAGACTACTGACTTGACAGTTGTCCAAAAGACGACCATTGACACCTTGCACAAGGAGGGCAAGACACAAAAGGTCATTGCTAAAGAGGCTGGCTGTTCACAGAGCTCTGTGTCCAAGCACATTGATAGAGAGGCGAAGGGAAGGACAAGATGTGGTAGAAAAAAGTGTACAAGCAATAGGGATAACCGCACCCTGGAGAGGATTGTGAAACAAAACACATTCAAAACTGTGGGGGAGATTCACAAAGAGTGGACTGCAGCTGGAGTCATTGCTTCAAGAACCACCACGCACAGATGTATGCAAGACATGGGTTTTAGCTGTCACATTCCTCGTGTGAAGCCACTCTTGAACAAGAGACAGCGTCAGAAGTGTCTCGACTGGACTGCTGCTGAGTGGTCCAAAGTTATGTTCTCTGATGAAAGTAAATTTTGCATTTCCTTTGGAAATCAAGGTCCCAGAGTCTGGAGGAAAAGAGGAGAGGCACAGAATCCACGTTGCTTGAGGTCCAGTGTAAAGTTTCCGCAATCAGTGATGGTTTGGGGTGCCATGTCATCTGCTGGTGTTGGTCCATTGTGTTTTCTGAGGTCCAAGGTCAACGCAGCAGTCTACCAGGACGTTTTAGAGCTTATCATGCTTCCTGCTGCTGACGAACTTTATGGAGATGCAGATTTCATTTTCCAACAGGACCTGGCACCTGCACACAGTGCCAAAACTACCATTACCTGGTTTAAGGACCATGGTATCCCTGTTCTTGATTGGCCAGCAAACTCGCCTGACCTTATTGTATTGGTATTGTGAAGAGGAAGATGCAATACGCCAGACCCAACAATTCAGAAAAGCTGAAGGCCACTATCAGAGCAACATGGGCTCTCATAACACCTGAACAGTGCCACAGACTGATCGACTCCATGCCACGCCGCATTGCTGCAGTAATCCAGGCCAAAGGAGCCCCAACTAAATATTGAGTGCTGTACATGCTCATACTTTTCATGTTCATACCTTTCAGTTGGCCAACATTTCTAAAAATCCTTTTTTTGTATTGGTCTTAATTGATATTCTAATTTTCCGAGATACTGAATTTGGGACTTTCATTAGTTGTCAGTTATTATCATCAAAATTAAAAGAAATAAACATTTGAAATACATCAGTCTGTGTGTAATGAATGAATCTAATACACTTCGGAACAGGTCATCTACCTGAAGTTAAGGATGTTTGGGCCTGGCCAATACTTGGATAGGAGACCAACCAGGAAAAAGCTTGGGCTGCTGCTAGAATAGGCGTTGCTGAGGCCAGCAGAGAGTGCTTTCCCTGTGGTTTGAACATAGATCCCAATGCTCAAGTGCAGTGATGGGAACACTGTGCTTTAAAAATGGTGCTGTCCTTCAAATGAGATGTCATGACTCTCTGTGGTTGTTAAAGATCCCTGGGCATCCTTCGTTAAGAGTAGTGTGTATCCCGATGTCCTGGCTAAATTGTTCACCACAGTGTAGTCAATATGGCCTCTTAATCCCCTGTGTCTGACTGGCTGTCTCTCACCCCTTCACCATCTAACACCTAATGTGTGATGAGCGCACTGGTACAAAATGGCTGCCATCGCATCATCCAGGTGGATGCTGCATATTAGTGGTGGTTGAAGTGCTTCCCCACTAACTGTTTAAAGCACTTCGAGTATGTTGAAAAGCGCTACATAAATGTAATGAATTATTTTTAATACAGGCTCAGAACACTTGCTTTTGCAGTTGCACATTAAATCACTTACAAACATGAACATATAAATTATGATAAAAAAGTGAAACAGAATGGTCATAATTTGATTAACAAAAATCATGACAATACATTAACCACATAATAATAAAAGCAGCATACCAGTGAATGCCACATTTTCCCTTGAAACCATTCTAAATTTCATGACATAAAATTATTCTTGTAAATCTATGTTGACTGCTAAACATGGCTGGTGTTCCCCACATTTATGCTCAGATATCAGTTTATATTATTAAAGTTAAAAAGTAAAAAAAATGGCTTACCGCTGCTGAAGTCTCTTCAGGCAGCAGCACTTTCACCGCTTCAGGAGCTCTTAGAATGCAAAACCTGACAGGAAGGAAACATCAGCTTTTTTTTTTTTTTTCTTTTTTAATTCTAGTATGCCAAGATGAATATGTTATCTATTTATAAATTTCAGAAGGTAAAGACTTGGACCAAAAATGCAATAAAATATATATTTATAATAACAGTAAAATGAAGGCTAAGAGTTCAGAAAATATTTGCATCATATTATTGTAGACAAGGTAAATGGCACAACTATGATGCAAATGATAACTACATATACCCCCACACAAATATTCTTAGACCTGGTCAGTGTAATTCAGGAGCCTATCCCATCAGCATTGGGGGGAAAAAGGCAAAAATCAGTCAGTCTTGAATTCAGAAAATTGTGGCTATAGTAAACCTAACTGATAAATCTGTCCTACTTGTGACTGCCTGATGATGCATTAAAATAATTGTTTAATTAAAACGAAGTTGTGCTAGGTAATTTCAACTGAGAAAAAAAATAAATCTTGCTAACAATATTTGTACCAGCTGCAATACATTTCTGGTGTGTGTGTGTGTGTATAAGTTTTTCAGACCGTCTGTGAAAAGCCAGAATTTCCCTCTGGGGACAAATAAAGTTCTATCTATCGATTTCTACCTAAAAAAAAAAAAAATAAATAAATATTTAAACAAACACATACATAATAGACATGTGCCATAGTGATTTGAAGCTACCAAGTGCTTTCTAAATTGTAAAGACAGATTGAAAACATTCTCTTTATAAATTGCATGTGAAGATGACAGGTGTAACAAGTAAATTACATAAGCAAATACAATTAACTGAGGTATATTAACATGAGACAAATAAGTCTCAACAGCAACTATTGGGCCTTAGCTAATTATCCTGTGGTACCCATTTACTTAAATGTTAGTTTAGTGTGCTGTTAAATTATGTCAATGTCAGGCATTCTATAAATATCCATCCATCCATCCATTTTCTAACCCGCTGAATCCAAATACTGGGTCACGGGGTTCTGCTGGAGCCAAACCCAGCCAACACAGGGCACAAGGCAGGAACCAATCCTGGGCAGGGTGCCAACCCACCGCAGGACACACACAAACACACCCACACACCAAGCACACACTAGGGCCAATTTAGAATCGCCAATCCACCTAATCTGCATGTCTTTGGATTGTGGGAGGAAACCGGAGCGCCTGGAGAAAACCCACGCAGACACGGGGAGAACATGCAAACTCCATGCGGGAGGACCCGGGAAGCGAACCCGGGTCTCCTAACTGCGAGGCAGCAGCGCTACCACTGCGCCACCGTGCCGCCCTCTATAAATATCATATATATATATATATATATATATATATATATAAATATCATATATATAAATATCATATATATATATATATATATATATATATAAAATTAGCAAAACTGAAAGGACATCTCAATTATACAATCTTCAAATAAAGGACTACACTGTGTCAAGGTGCAACATTCTTCTAACTATAGATAACATTGAAATATAAGAATGCCCATACTCCTTGCCAAATGCCAGTGCTTGTTTTCCTCCATCACAAAGCTGGGCACAAACTGCATCCAAAAGCTTGTTCTTTAAGTGCTCCCCATCATCTTTTAGCTTCTCTTTCATTATGACTTCACCAGACTGAACAGTATCTGCCACTAGTGTTGCTCTACAAAAGACAGGCAAACATGTACAAATTAGTTTACTACATGGACAGATACAATAACTACATTTTTAATCAACTGACTGCTTACTTGATATGCTTAACACAGTTTGAACCAACTCTTTCTGCCACAAATTCCACTGTCCGACGCAAGGATGGTGGCTGATTGTGAAAGAAAGCTTGTTCCAAGTCAATCTGAAATGCAGAAAAATAAATGATAATTAAAGAAAAGTAAATATAAAAACACCAACAGTTTTAATTATTATGAAAGCAGTAAACATTGTGTTTCAATGGTTTAGTGAAGTGGAAGTACATTAATGAAAAACAAGCAGGCACACATCTTGAAAATTTGTTGTTAAAAGATTATACTGTATCAGTTTGATGTGCCAATCTAAGTAATGTCTTCTAGCAGGTCTCCCACAATTAGTATGAGAAATCTTGAGTAAGTTACTTAAAATTTCTTATTACTACTGCATAAGCAATAGGAAGAACAGAATATCAATACATGATCAGGAAAGACTAAGCACCTTTGTATTAGCAACGGATACAACTTCATTTAGAAGAGGATGTAGCAGCAATAAACTCCACCAAACATATACAGCTGCTCAACAGACTTGCATAACACTTATGAGGAATTTTAGACTTTACCTTACTAAACTGCTTTACTCCATGGATATTTATGATATTTCTGGCATGAACAGTTCCATCCCAATTTTGCTGAAGACTAGACCCTGACGTTGCCATTCTAGAATATAATTTACTTCAGTTTAAGCCATCCTGTTGTTGATTTACTTTGTGTCATTGTCTTCCTGAATTACCCAATGTGTATTAAGCTTCAAGTGACACTCTACTTTCTTTACACAATGTTGAATTCATTGATCTGTTTATCATAGCTGGATGTCCAGGCCCTGAGGCATCAAAGCAAAGGAGAGTGAAAGGGAAGCACAACTTGCAATTGACCACCTTAAATACTATTGCACATAATCAGTATTGAGCAGTTACAGGCATTCAAATCAGCAAAATTACAAGGGGACCCAAATTTTTGCACAGCCAGTTTTTCACATTTGATTTAATTTCATACAACTTAATACTGCTTAACTAAAAATCTTTGTTCGGAAAACACCCCAGTACTCACATGTTCCTAGGAAACAAAAGACATACCACTGTTATCGTTTTTGTTGAAAGTAGAGAAAATTATTATGCAGGCTGAGAGGGGTTCCCAAACCTTTTCATACGACTGTATGTACAGTATCTCTACAGCCGCCATGCCATTTGCACTTCAGAAAAGGAAAGACACCTGAAGCTAAGAGTGGACTTGGGTAAAATTAGGACTTGGAAAGTATTTGAATGGGAGACCAATCAGGAAAGCTAGGGGTTCCTGCTGGAAGAGGTATTTGTGATACCAGCTGAGGATGCTTATCCTGTGTTCTGTGTGTAGATTCCCAAAGACCCAGTACAGTGAATCGTGCTGGCCTTTGCAATAGATGTAAAACCAACATTCTGATGCACTGTGGTCATTAAAAATCCCTGGACATCTTTTGAAAAGACAAGTGTGTCCCCTGATATCCTGGCTAAACTGCCCATCATTGCCTCATCCACCCCAGTCCTCTAATCATTGTCTGTTCTTTAGTGGCTTTCTAGGTACTAAGTGTTGAAAGATATAATGGGTGGTGAGCACACTAGCAATAATGGCTACCATCACATTATTTGGGTTTATTCTACACATTGTTGGTGGTTGAAGTGGCCCCCCACTATCTAAATAATGAAGGTTAGAAAAGTGCTGCATAAATGTAATTAATTTTTTTGCTAAAGACCTGTTTTATTTGACTTGGGCATTATTCATGCAAAGATTTTTTTTTTTTTGATAAGAGCAGACTTTTTCAGTAGTCAAACGTTATGTTTCTTTTTTTATAGGGCACATTACCTCACAACTCTTCACCAATCTAATTTTTCATTGGAACACCTGCCCCATTAATTTTGGAAAATTAGTCTCAAGACTCACAAACTTTTTCCCAACCCACACTGAGAATGTTTAAGTTATATACTGTAATTATAATTGTGTGTCATTAGTTTAAGCACCTCATGTTTGTTGTTCACTGTGAATTAGCTGAAGATTAGACCACATTTATAGGAGTATTTAATGCAGAGATCCAAGTAATTCTAAAAGATTTGTAAATTCATTTAAGTTTTCAAGTATGTTCTTTTGCACCAACACATTTATGCAATTTAAACCAGAGACTTATTAACCATACTGATGAAATACTCTGCTCATGGCGTAAAAAATGTTGAATTTACAGATTTAAAAATGTTTAACAATGAAATTATATCACTAACAACTTTGGTGAAAGTGACAGTTTAACACTGCTGCAAGGAAGGTATGACACTAAAACAGAATGCACAATAGTGAGCTTATAAAAGGCAATACTGGTAATTACATACACACTGACAACTGAACTAAACTGTAAATGCACATATCAAAACTGCATTCTCTGCTCCAAAAGACTGATTAACATGTAAATTTGAAACAAAGAGCAAAAGAATTACATATGAATGTCACATTTTGTCTACATAGGAGATGCATGTTGAATGAGGACTAGGTTCTGTTTATAGAAGTTGGTCCTACCTGCAGTTTTTGCTGAGACAGAGAGATACATGGCACAAAGGGTTCAGCAGCTGTAGGTGTTATTTTGCGAATTAGCCCTCCATTCTTTGATGAACTGCCAGCTACAAATGCAGCAAGCAGTTTACGGAATTCACCTAATATAAAATTAAGCAAAACCAAAACAGAAAGGAAGGAAGTAAATAAGTAAAATGATTTTAGAAACAAACCTTAGACGACAAGATCAAAGGTTACCTATTGGAAATGATTCCTACTAATTTCAATTTGGTTCCATATCCATCCCACTGTCCAATGACTATAAACTATTTTTCATTTGTGGATGTACAAAAGTGTATATGACTAGAAAAATAAACTCAAAAGGCTACTTTTTTTTACACAGATGTCATGTACAGTACGTTTACTTTATACATGTATACATACATATATAAGCCAATGATTTACTTCTTATAAATTAAAATATATAAAATATCCATCAAATGAGACAGATGAATAATAGGTACAAAGATGTCTGAAAAATTAACGTACATTATAAATTATACTAACAGTAAAGTCTGTACTCTAGTAATAAGGACAGGATTTACACACCAGGATTCATCATAGGAATAAGCTTAATAATAGTTTGTACAAATTCAATTATTGTTACAGTCTGCATTCATGTGTAGCGAATAAGAGGTGTTACCCTTAAACATTTTCAGGGAAAAAGAAGTTTGATACAAGTTTAAAGCTATTCAGTACAAACTAACTGCTTTCCAATAAGCAGAAAAGCACAATGTTACCAGTAATTTAATATCTTCCTTAACGGTATGCTGTAAATAGAAACACAACAGGCAGGAACAGAAATGGCATGCATTTCAAAACACAATACATGCTGGTATTATTTGATATTGTATTTTCTGTTCTATTTGGATGGTGTCAATCGTCTCTACTCAAGTTATTATACTGAGATGAACGAATAGCTTCAGAATAGCCAGCTCTTGATGGTCTTAGGTATCCTTACATGCAAAATGTATTCTTTTCACACCAAAAGCTACCATTTCCACATGTCTTAGTTGACCATCTTCTCAGTCTCACGTCGTCCACCTAGACTACAGTGCAACTCTAAGCCAGGTCATTTCTATTCATTTCCTACATACACAAAAATGACAGTAGTGCGTATGGCCATATGCTTTCTTCATGCTAATACTTTCTTTCAAATTTGTAGTTTTTATTCCTCCCCTGCCTTAAAATTTGACACCTGATTAATATCACCTCAGTTACAACCCTGTTTCAAAAAAAAAAAAATTGCAACACGTTGTAAAATGCAAGTAAAAATAGAATGAGATGATTTGCAAATCATGTAAACCCTATGTTTAAACAAAAATTGTATAAAGACAACATATCAAATTTTGTGTGATTTCTTTCTTTTTTTTTTTTAATAACCCCATTTTAAATTTGATGCCAGCCACATGTTTTAAAAAAGCTGGGACAGGATCATATTTACCACTGTGTTGCATCACCTCTTCTTTTAACAACACTGTTTGGGAACTGAGTGGGCCAATTGCTGAAGTTTTGAAAGAGAAATGCTGTCCCTTTCTTGCCTCTTCTCTGATTTCAACTACTCAAATGTTTGGGGTCTTCTTTGTCATATTTTCATTTCACAATGTGGCAAATGTTTTTAATGGGTGACAGGTCTGGATGGCAGGCAGGTCACCTGGAGTCTCTCACTACCGAACCATGCTGTTGTACTACGTGTAGAATGCGGATTGGCTTTGCCTTGCTTGAATAAAAAAATGAAAAGATGCTGTCTGGGTGGCAGCATGTATTGCTCCAAAACCTCTATGTTTTGTTCAGCATTAATGGTGCCTTCCCAGATGCACAAACTACCCATTTCTTTTGTAGAAATGCACCCCATACCATTACATTTTCAGGCTTTTAAACAGTGCAATGATAGGACACAGTATTCATGGTTTCTAAAAATAATTTCAAATTTTGATTTGTTAAACCATATGACAGTTTTCCAATTTTGTCTTACTTTATTTTAGAGTTTGGAGCCAGAAAAGGTGGCAGTGTTTCTAGATCACATTTATATATGTTATTTTCTTTGCATGGTATGGTTTTAACTTGCATTGGTGGATGCAGCAACAATCTGTGTTCATAAACAATGTTTTTGGAGCTGTTTCTGAGCCCATGCAGTGATTACCATTGCAGAATCGTGTCTGGACTTACTGAAGTGACACCTGAGGACCCGAAGATCATGGCCATCAAATTTTGTTTTTCAGCCTTGTGCCTCATGTACAAAGATTTCTCTGGCTTCCCTGAATGTTTTAATTATATTATGTACCACAGAATAATGAAATACCCAAATTCTTTACAATTTTATATTAAGGAACATTATTTTTAAATCATTGCACTATTTGTTCGCACAGTCTTTCACAGAGTGGTGTACTCCTGTACATCTTCACTTCTGAGACACTCTGCCTTTCTGGGATGCTTTTTTATATCCAATCATATTATTGACCTGTTGCCAAGCAACCAAATTTGTTGTGAGATATTCCACCAGGAAAATCACTACATTCTGTTTTTATTTACATTTTACACACAATTCAACTTTTTTGGAAATAGGATTATATTTTAAGCTTCATCTTATATTCAACTTTCATCAGTCTCATCTTATTACCGTTCAACTTGCAAACCCGTCATACAGCTAAGGTAAACGATTCCTTCTTAAAAGTCAGAATGGGACGACTTACATGCACATCTCACTCTTGTTACCACCACTGAACCTGCACCTCCATTCACACGCCACATAATATTTCCACATGATTTTCAATATGTGAATAAAGTCTAGAGATGGATCACCCTCATTCTTATCCACAGTTCACATGGCGTCACTCAGCACTGGGTGTTGAGATCAATTATCTTTATTCTTTGCAGGCTGGCATAAGGATATGAAATGTCAACACCATCAACACAATATTACTTTTCATTTGTATACTGAATTTATCAGTTTAAGTAAATTATACATTCCAATTACATAATTAACAAACCCATTTACTTATTTAAATCAGTGGATGAATAGTAATTAGTTTTTAATTTAAAAAGTTAACTTTAAGAATAGTAAAGAAATAGGCAACACTATTGACTGAATATATCTGAATATTAAGTTGGCTAAACTGAACTGCTGAGACAGTATCTTTGACCCAGACGTAACCCTCAGTATTCATATTTTTGTGTTTTCCAACATTTGCATTCTCTACCTTTAAAATGCTGGAAAATTATGGCTGGTTTTTAAGCTTTTGGATCTTAAACAGCTAGTTTATTCATTTGTGATTTGCAAAGTTTAAGCTCAGGCAGCTTGATTTTATAATGGAGAAAAGCAAGGCGGCAAGATCCCAGATGGAAGGGCAGCCAAATCTTTATGTAACAAATAGAATTGACCATGGTGCAAGTGCCCAAATTAGGAAGTGCATTAGTTTATGTTACATCTCTTATCATCTATGCAAAATACTCTTCTCTTTAAAACCCTTCCGGCGTGCTTTCCATGGGTGTCTTGCCTTAGTGAATTTTATATATATATATATATATATATATATATATATATATATATACCAGGCCGGTCAAATGGATGTTACTCTCAAGGTTGAAATCCTAAGCTGCTGCATTTCTACAACAATGGCCTACTTGTTTTCTGATATTACACACTGTCCTTGACCTTCATTAGGCCATAGCCAGGTCACTGCATGCAAAAGCAAGTTTAGCATTAAAGCCATCTTTTCATTATGCTTAATAACAAGAGCTAGACTTTTACTTATCATTGTGTATAATTCATTTTATATTAATTATAAATACCAGAAATTGTGCACTTACCCCTCTACAGTTAACACAACACACTGCATCAAAAAAGCATGGTTATAACAACTGTATGACTCAACGTCCTAAAATTTCTTAAGTGGCCTCTAATTATTTTAAGAGCTAATTTTAAAATCTTCCTTCACACATATAAAGCCATAATTGCTTTCCAACCAAACCCCAACTCTCAAACTCATTCCTTGCCTCATAGAACTAATTAGAGCCTATATATAACATACTGTATATTAAGTTAATCTTTCAAAACTGCCATATTGCACAAACATTTATGTTGTTCAGCTCATATATAAAATTACAAAGTAAATCTGCCCATTGGTACACCTAACTCAGGGCGTACATTTTTGCAAGACACAGCCCTCCTTAAACATTCATAGGATAAAGAGCACCCATGCAACCTATGGAACAATCTGCCAAGTACTATCCCCTAATCCCCTAAATCAATGCTAAGATCTCATTATTTTAGCACAGCACATTCCTGTTATGGTTGTTGTTGAGGTTGTTTTATATTGTTCTTGTAGTGCTTTTTAATTAAGTGTAGTAATTGCCTTTGATTGTCCATTACGTATGTGTTACCATCTTCTTTCCCTTCTCAGTTCCCTCAGTAACACTTAGTCTGTCTTGAGGTATACTTCCACATAAGATAGATCTGTTTTTAGATGTCTCTTAACTAAACAGTTGATGCCTACATCATAGAAAACAGTTGGCTTTGAACAGTTAGAATTTAGATTTTAAGCCACCCTGAACATTTCAGTTAATAGTTTTGTATATTTGAGAGGTATGGCAAAAGTGTTTTCAGCTGAAACTTAAAGAGTTGTACTACGGTGTTGATTTTTTACGTGGTCAAACAATGCTCCTTTGGAGATCCACAGTGGCCTAATCAATGTGTACCAGGATGAGAGAGCAGGGGCCTGTTCTGGCTGCATGAAAAGAGAGGAAGTAAAAATCAACACTATTAATGGGTGGCATAATTTGTACCTGTACCTATGTATAGGTTGATTCCAAAAGCAACTGTATTCAGTTAATCTTCCAAAACTGCCGTATTGCCCAAATATTTGCGTTGTTAACTCATATAAGAAGCAGGAAGCAAATCGGACCAATGATACAACATGTAATAAGCTAACAATAGCACATAACTGCAGAGATGGCACAGTTAGTGGACTTGAAAAACATTCTAAAAATGAACCATGAGCCACTAAATTTGTGTCCTTCATTTTGTTTTTGAACCTAAGAAATCTTCATTATCGTAACAACTAAAATATGATAAATGTGTCATTTGTACTTGAGTCTTCACTAAGTGTTATTAACCAGCTAATGTCTCAGCAAGTGTCAAATATGAAAACGTGATATTCTGATAAAAGTGTTTTATTATAAAATAAGTATTAAAGAGTCAGTGTAAATGAAAATATATTCATTTTTGCTCTCACTAATTATTGTGGCAATTTTGTTAAAAGTGTTTTATTTTTTCAAAATATGGATTATTAGTCATTTTTATTTTTCAAATACTGAACAGAAAATGTCAGAGAAAACAATTAGTATATGAAAATGGTCAGATTAATCAGTAGGCCATAATGGTCATATTATTTTCTATAAACCCTATGCTGAAAGTCTCATAAACATGTAAATTTCCTCCAATTCCTTGCTACACAATATCAATGATACCACTTTATTAAGATATAAATTTATACTAGCAATAAACTTTAAGGTATTCATCAGTTGCTTGTGCATGCAGTTTCATCATGTTTTACTCATAAAACTACACATCTTTCCCCCTTACATAGTGCTAATTCCACAGTATGTGATATGCCAATAATTAGCCAACTACAAAACAGTAGCTGTGCAAGCAAAACACAATGCTTTATTTGAGTAGCATAGACAAATCTGTAAAAGTTATAAAAGTGTTCACTATATGAAAAATGAATACATTTTCTCAGTTTCATTAGTGCTGTGCTCCCACCTTTCCCTGGTCAAATGTTGGATTTTTGCTTTTTGTGTTTTCATGGAATATAAAAAGACCATCTGTTAAGCACTTCACAGAGTCTGGGGTTCCATATTTTGGCCATTCGCTTTATGCTCAATATAGAGTTGAGTTGGCTGTCTCTCCTTGTCAATACCCATCTTGGTTTACTGTGTAATCCAGCATCCTACCTCCTTGGAGTACTACATTTCATGGCCCACAACAGTAAAATCTAGAGCGTCCAACCTGAGACACTTAATTTAAATGCAGTGGGAATATGGAGTGGAACTGAGAACAATCTAGTCCCCACGCTTCTTTTAACTTCACCTGTTTGTTGTCTGGTACAAATCTTGTAATCGATATTTAACCCACTTCCTATTGTCCAAATGACTTGAAATTTTGCACACTTACTCACTTCCAATGACAATACATGAATAAATAATCAGTTTTACTAATTGATCAATTAATCCATGTTAATTAAGAAATTAAATTTTCATATGACGAATAGTTAAAGATTTCACCAATAGATGGCGCTAGTAATGGCTAGAAATATTAAAGGAAGTGTTAAAATATTGATTACAAAATTATACTAAAACAAACCCAAGACTAAAAAGTTGAAAAATATATATATATATATATATATATATATATAATACTTTTTTAAAAACCATGCTTATATTAAGTTAAAAAGTGTACTAAAAAGTAAAAACTAAGTCTCTCATACATCACTTGTAAAATAAAAGCGTGGGCGCTTTTCATCAATCAATAAAATCTTAGCAAAAGATTTTCTTGTTTTTTTCTTCTGTTTGCAACTTAAATCTGTTAAAGCTTTTAAAGTCTCACAATCATTTCCATCTCCTTTCCATCCAATCAATAATCATTTTTATAGTTTTTAACTCTCATCTTTGCAACCTGTGGTAGTTATGAACTTCATCCATTATGATGGCACAACCTTCTTTCTGCACCCCTCACCTACTGGAAATGTTTTTAAGAATATCCATTCCGACTTTAAAATCCATTAGCTTAAACTTCAGCCCTCACAAGCAGATGCCTAATGCCAGTCCTACTCTATTCTGGAAACAATTCCAGATATATGTCTTTTACTCGTCTACCATTCATCGTTCTGTCTGCTATTTTAGCCACCCCACAGACCTGCTTTACATATTTTTTCTACTGTTCTGTTCTGTCTTGTCTATGTACAGTTACTATAAAGACAGTCTTAGCTTCTCAATGCAAATTTGATAACTCCTTCTTCAAAATGGCAGTTTTCAGAGTGTGCCATGTAGGTTGCTCCTCTCCGGTTGACTTGCTCAGGCTTCATTAGCTTCATATTCCAGTTCCTTACTTTAACAGGGCTGGGTGCCAATTTTGGCAGATTCTTACATCTTGTCTTTATTATATTTATTGTATTTATATTAACTGTAGCTACCAATATTGCTTATTGGTTTTCAAGACTATTATGATTAAAATAAAGCGTGTCTGGGTGTACGGGTACATATCTTTAAAAAATACTTTAGAAACTTTTCATCACCCCACTTATATGGCATAATGCTCCTTTATTTTTTATACTATGTTTATAATAATTGTACTCTGCTCTGAGCTGAAAAATACATTTGAAATAATAAAAATAGATTTTCAAAACCATTTAATCTATTTCGGGGTCATGAGCAACCGTAGCCTATAATGAAAGCATTGGGAACAACAGGAAACAACAACATATGGCACACCAATCTATTGAAGGGCACTCCCACTGAACCACTTAACACAGTAATCCTCAAAACATGGGAACTAAAGTACTTAGAAAAAAGTGACACATACAAAGGAACCTACAAACACCACACCAAGGACAATGGATCTCTGAATCACCTATGCTAAACACTTTGCCATCCAGTATTCAACATGTCACCCAATTACAAGAACTTCCATACGTTCCTTTGCCAAAAAAATATATATCAAAGATTACACTTTAAAAGTTATGGTTATTGCAAACAAACATTGTACTCATTTCAAAAGAACATTGGCTTGTCATGTTGTTTTGCATATTTAATAGCAATTTAAACTTAGGGTATTTCCTGAAGGGAATCTAGTCCTCACTTCAGCAACACCCTGTTTAAAAAATAACTCTTCATTTCGTGTCCCCTAATTTATCCATAAATTTTCAATTTTAAAAAGACTAGGGGGCTTCGCTCGCCAAACCCCGTGTTTGGTTTTCCGGATACACACTTGTAAGATTTTTTTTTCTTCGAATTGTTGCTATTTCATTAGTTTCACTTTCATTTCAGAACTTCTGTAAAAACAATATTTGGAATCTTTTGTGTCTCAATATTCTGAATCTTTTAAATGAGGTCTGTGAGACTTGTGTTTAATGACTTTTGTACCATAATGTAGGAAAGGTTTCTCTGCTTGGAATTTCAGCACAGACAAAACGATCCACCATCAGTTAATAATTGTTTTTGCAAAGTAACCAATAAATGCATGTGAGTTAAACCCCATTTTTGAAATTCTCGGACTTAAACTAATTTCCTTTTGTTTGCACCAATGCGATCTGTGCTTTTTTTTTTGATACTGTAGCAACTGACGTAATAAAGTGTCACAAAAGTTCTACTTTAACAATCGCCGACTGCGTAATCCCAAACACAACTTTCTTGTACCCTCTCCAAACTTTCCTCCCACGGGTTTCGCCTCCCCTTTACCACATCAATCAGCACCCAGCTATCAGTCTGCCGTGGTGTACTCTGCCCTCCCTCGAATGGACCTTGGCTGGGACGCTAAAATACTTTCGACTGTAACTGCTTTCATATTCTGTACCTTTCTCTGCATATGTATCTCTTTTCTCCGCACTGCTCTTTTTTCTTTGTTGAGAGCACAGTCTCTGTGTGTTCCACGTGACTTTACATGACTGAATGTTTTGTTGGGCTGTCCGAGCTCTTAATTGATAAGAAGGACGTGTCTTGCAAAACTCTTATGTTCCACGTCCCCGCGAGACTGCCCTGGGACAATCTCTTGGCACCAAGTCTCATATTTACAGTCCCCGCGAGATGCTCCATGGCCCGTCTTTGTTGTCATGCAGGTCTTTAAAACGTCTTTCGAGAACTTCCGAGAAGATCACGTCTCGTCGCCTGGCTTTTACATTCCAGGATTTTTTTTTTATATAGAGAGAGACAAATTGAGGTAATTTTGCTATCCCAATGTTTCAGATTTAAAAAAATGTTTAGAGATCCCCTATGAGCTTTTCCTTCTTTAAATACTGTACTTAATAAACTGGCAGTGTCATCTTAAAACTTAGCTAAAAACCAAGGTGCTTTATTAAGTGAAACAACTCAACTGAAAAACTAGTCATTTGTCAGATGTTGTCTTTACTCAAAGTTCTGCTACATTCTGGCTGTGTCTTCAACAGTGTTAGCTATTTCTCCCTTGTTCTAGTTTATCTACAAATTTCAGTGGTTTGCTAACTATGTAGACATCCAGGTTAATAAAGTATAGCAGAAAGATGGATCCCAGAACTAATAATTAAAGTGCACCACTGAGGAAAAATCACTCCATGCAACACAATCTTTATTGTTTACTTTCTGACCTGAATCCAATCAGACACATCTCTTGAATACCAGGCACATCTATCATTTTTTTTATAAAGAATCTAGATAAATAATCTCTCTATTATACAACCCCAAATCAGAAAAAGTTGGGACAGTGTGGAAAATGTGAATAAAAAAATAAAGCAGTAATTTACAAATTTCCCTTAACTTTTATTTCATTGCAGACAGTATGAACACAAAATAATTCAGGTTTTTTTTTTGTCAACATCATTTGATTTGTAAATAAATATCCATTCTTGCCATTCGGCTTGCAACACATTTCAAAAAAAGTTGGGAAAGTACAGCATTTACCACTTTGTACAGTTCCCCTGTCTTTTAATAACACTTAAAAGACGTTTAGGCAATGAAGAAATCAAGTGACTAAGTGTTGCAGGTGTTGGTTTGTCCCATTCTTCCATGCCTTTTAGGTGCGCAACAGTACAGGGTACTGTCGTTTCAAAATGCGCCAAACATTCTCTATAGGAGACAAATCAGGGCTGCTGGCAAGCATCCGCACCCTCTTCTTACGCAGCCATGCCTTTGTTATGCGCGCAGTATGTGGTTTGGCATTGTCTTGCTGAAATAAGCATGGGCGTCCCTGGAAAAAACGTCGTCTTGAAGGCAGCATTTGTTCCACCAAAACTGAGATATACTTCTCAGCATTGATGGTGCCATCGCAGAAGTGCAAGTTACCTTTGCCGAAGGCACTGACACAACCCCATACCTTGACAGACCCTGGCTTTTGGACTTGTATCAGGTAACAGTCTGGATGGTCATTTTCCTCTTTGGTCCGCAGCACACGGCGTCCATTTCTTCCAAAAAAGATGTGAAAAACCGATTCGTCTGACCACAATACACGTTTCCACTGCACAAAGGACCATCCCAGATGCCTCCGAGCCCAGAGAAGTCGACGGCGCTTCTGGACACTATTTATGTAGGGCTTCCTTTTGGCACAGTACAGTTTTAGCTGGCATTTCCTAATGTAACTACGTACTGTAGTACTTGAGAGTGACTTCCTGAAGTAGTCCTGAGCCCACACAGTTATATCATTTATTGATGAATGACGGTTTTTAATGCAGTGCCGTCTGAGGGCTCGGAGATCATGGCCATTCAGTTTGCGCACGGTAATTTCTCCAGATTCCCTGATTCTTTTCACTATGTTATGCACTGTAGAGGGAGAAATGCCCAAATCTCTTCTTATCTGTCTTTGAGAAACGTTTTTCTTCATCATTTCAAAGATTTTTGCCTGCACTTGGTGGCAAACTGGCGATCCTCTGCCCATCTTTGCTCCTAAAGGAGTAGGCCTTTCCTCGATGCTGCTTTTGTACCGGAACATGATTGCAATCACCTGTTAACATCACCAGTTTCAAATCACATCATTATTTAGTTATTACACCTCATTACTACCCCTGAATTGCCCCCATCCCAACTTTTTTTGGAATGTGTTGCAAGCCTGAATGGCAAGAATGGATGTTTATTTACAAATCAAATGATGTTGACCAAAAAAATCATGAATTATCTTGTGTTCATACTGTCTGCAATGAAATAAAATTTGAGGAGAATTTATAACTTGCTTTTTTCTTTTTTTATTCACATTTTCCACATTGTCCCAACTTTTTCTGATTTGGGGTTGTAAAAAAAAAATCTTGTGGGAGGGAATGACTAGGAGACGATACGTGATCTTCACGTTAAGATCACGGAAGACAAATAAAAGACCTGCAAGATGAAAGAGAATGGCCATGGAGCGTCTTGCGGGGATATAAAACATGAGATTCTTGCAAGACACGCACTACTTACAAGCAATATCACAGCACGGCCAGCAAAAAAAAAAAAAAATCAGTAGTGTAAAGGCGCACAACAGCACACACAGATACAGGGGTCTCAGTGCATATAAAGCGTATAAAGGACAATACGTTATAAATGAAACGTTGACAACTAAAAGATCGCATTACTGCAAACAAAAGAGACGATACGTGATCTTCACGTTAAGATCACGGAAGACAAATAAAAGACCTGCAAGATGAAAGAGAATGGCCATGGAGCGTCTTGCGGGGATATAAAACATGAGATTCTTGCAAGACACGCACTACTTACAAGCAATATCACAGCACGGCCAGCAAAAAAAAAATCAGTAGTGTAAAGGCGCACAACAGCACACACAGATACAGGGGTCTCAGTGCATATAAAGCGTATAAAGGACAATACGTTATAAATGAAACGTTGACAACTAAAAGATCGCATTACTGCAAACAAAAGGAAATTAATCATCAGGACCAGGTGTAATTGAAAAAACAGCAGCACAAAGCGAGGTCAGAAATAAAAGGCAAACAGCAGAAAACAAAGTCTTATCACATTTGCATCATTCAATGCACAAAACGTAGATTTACACAATAATGGACCATACGCTATGAGAATCTGTGGTCCTGCAATAGTTAAAGAAATGACAAGTTTAATTTCAAACAAAACACAATTCGGTCAGGTGTATGTTTATGATCACGGAGAAGTGATCACAACGCGAGCAGCACAGACACGAAGTAGCAAAAAGGAAAGCGGCTGTACAGGCTTTAAAATGATAAATGGGCAGCATGCCCCCCCTTCACAACGTGAGCAGCGTTCTGTCCTGCAAGAAAGAGATTTAACCACGCCGGGGCCGGAAATAAAGGACAATATTTGTTTTACGTCATGTAAGACAAGGCAGTGAGCTATCATTTAAAAAAGTCCACAGACATCTAATCTAGCAGTTGTTGGACTGCTTTTGGCAGACAACCATCATGTGCTTCCAGCTCTTAAAACAACGACATGCAACAATCAGAACAGGCAGCTAGCTCACCAGCAGCCGAAAGACAGCAGATGATTCGACGGAATATCCTTAGCGTGCGTTGGAATAAACTAAATACATATAAGTATTTAAGTTTGCCTAGTTTTTGGTTAAATCTGATTGTTACTATCTACAGTATAATCTGAGCAGAACTGCTGAAAAAATGCACAAGACAAAAACATGTTACCTCCGTAATCCTATCAGTTAATTCCTTTGACAAACTGCAGAGCACTATTTACAAAAAATGACAAATGACTAGTAGTTCAGTTATTACTTTCAGAACAGTTTAAACTTTATGTGTTATACTCACTAAGAAATGGGCAGCAGGTATAAAGGAGTTGTTGATCCACCAAAGGAAGAGAATCCTACAAGCCAAAAAAGTGAGAAATGAGAAAAGTAACACAATGATTCCTCAGATTGATCATCTGTTTCCATATGCAGTATACTTTTTGATATAACAGAAGTGATCATATTAGATGGCTGCTTTTTTGAACAACTTCCATCATATTCCTTTAAAACTGCTCCGAGCTCCTAATTGACCCTGGTTTTGAACTACAGATTTTACAGTTCAAATTCCACAGTTAAGTTGTTAATCAAGATTTAAAGTTAAAAAAATGAGAAATATAATAATCAATAGCTAACCAACATCGTTTTTGGAATAAAACATTAACAACTTGAATCTAAAACTTACATATTAAAATAAGAATTCAGGAGAAAAAGTACTTGAAACATTTTTATAAGAATTTTTTTCAATTTGCATAAACTACATCTTGCTCATTTAAAAACATTGAGAAAGTTTTATGGAAAACAAACTCAAATCTCAGGTAAAGGCAATGTAAAACCAGCATTTATAATTAGTAAAGGTTTTTGAACATGAATTATCCCTGTTTGAATGTGTACATGATTAGATGCTGTGATTGACTGGTCTTGCATCAGATGCTGCTAAAACAGTTTCTGGCTCCCAGCACCCCTAAACTCGATTAAGCATACATGATATCACAAAATGCAACACTTTGCAATCAAACTGATGCCAGAATTCCAAAAATGTAATAGCACTACCAAGTACTATTGGATGGTACACCGGTACAAAAAAAGTATTGAAATACTACATTTTTGAAATGGTACTATACTAGCATTATACAAAACAAGTAATCATATTACATGAAAATGTGACTGAAATTCCTTTATGTGTTTTCATTGAAAAGTAAAGTTTGCATTTTTAAAAAGGCAGACAGAGCACGGACCAAGTGTGCAGATTCTCTACAAGGGGTGAATGGAGTTACATACTTACAAACTGTGTGGAATGGAGAAGGCAGGAAGGAGGAAAGTGGAAGGAATGCAAGACTTGGCATTCAATTGGCAGAAGGAACTGTAAGGAGCTGTAAAGCTACTGATGGCAGTATTAATACTAATCTGGGGCTACAATACCAGCAGAGAAGGAGCAGACCAGAATGCATAAGTATAAGAAGGAACAGCAAGGCATGCAGGAGCTGCACACACAAGTGAGTAGACAAAAAGACAGAAGGATTTGCGTGCTTCAGGCTGAAGCAGGTGACAGACTGTACAGGGACGTTAGTTAAGTCAGGAAGAGACTAAAAGAATAAGGCTTTTTCGCCATCTTAAATCTTAGGGTGGAGTTTGGATGCTGGGCAATAGTAGTGGGGATGGTCGGTCAGGAGTGCTCAGAGCTGCATCTAACTCATCAGTGATTTCAATTACTATTACATGTACCTGTGTTGCTCTTCCTTGCCTGGCTGTGGTTGCTACAATATTTTAAATAAATGAAATGCAACTCTATTCAGTTACTAGAGTCAGTGCTCAGTTAATGAAAACTTTTGGGGGGAGGGGGGGTTACACTTTGGGTTTATGGTTGGGCTTAGGATTGGGGTTATGAGACAGAAATATTAATACAGCATTTTATTTTGCAAAAATACAAAATTATCTGATATATTCTTCAGTTTCATTTTGGTACCACTACTGGGTTGAAAATTGTATTATTGATCCAACATTAGTACCAAGTGAAAGTCAAATTGAAGGCTATGACAATTCTCAGATGATTAAAAAATTAGTTTTTAAACAGAATAAAAAAAAACATTTGTTCCAGCAAATAAAATATTAAGACAATTAAACAAAAGTAGCATAGTCAGTGCATACCAAGCCTTGGATTTGAACTGCAGTGTCCCTGCTGTTAACAAGGTCTGTGAAATCACTGCCAAAGAATAGGTCTTCTGGAACGGCTGGAATCTAAACCCAAAAACATCATCAGAGCTGACATTATTATTTTTTTTTTTTAAATAATTTACAGAGGTACATAGTCATCTGATATGGATGTGCTTCACCAACTAGGCTGGTTTTAAAGCATTTCATATCCATCATGATTAAACTGAACAATGTGCCTGTTTTTTTCTTATTATTTTCTATATAACTTTTACAATTGCTCCAAAACAGCCATAACACATACAACACATAAATCAAACTTCAATGATGATTAAGAGGTAAAGTTATTTAGATGAAAGTGTAATTATATAGCTACACAAGTAAAATGAGGTTCTCAGCTATAAATTGCTTGACAAAACTATAAGCTTACTATTAAATCTACAACCCCAATTGAATGTTATAGCTATGAAGGGCTAATTTTGACAAAGGTAAAATGCAAAATTGTCTTCTGGAGAGATCAGGATGAAGATCTCAGGGTTAAGGTACTACTGTTACCTAGTAGCCAGGCAAGGTAGTTTTGGAATTTAATAGTGATGCCTATGGATTCCTTGCAAGGACCACTGTGAGAAGAGTCATTTCAGGTTGGAGAGATTATACATCTCAGCAGGTCTTTGGAACACTTAGGGATTACCTAGATATAACCAAGGAATAGCTGTAGACTACATCTGGAGATAGTAAAGCCTAGTCTGTCCTGTTTAGTCTTACCATCATGCTCCTTAAATAAACAAGAAAAAATACAGGAGAAATTTCCTTTAAAATAATTAAGTAAATTTTATATAGTGAACATTTCTGAGAATTAGTTATACTTGAAAAACACAAGAGACCATTTATCCACCGTAAGTACTAAATGTCTATAATAAAATGTAAAAAATACTTTTTAAAATTGATATTGATATACATATTACTAAATAACATTCAATAATACTTTGAAAAGTAAAGGCAAAAAACACAGAATGTACATGTATAGTTTATAGCATCATGTTAAACTACTATCTTATGATAGCTTATAGGTACAGAAATTAATTAGATTATTAATTAATTAATTAGAAGGTGTGTAAACATTTGTTTAATTACCATAACAAAATTGCCATGCATAATTAACATCCAGAGACTACCAAAGGTATCAAGGACACCACATGGCCTCTCTAAAGAAGACTCCAAAAATGCATTATGTATCCTGCATGATTCTCCACAGTTAACATTCACTACGGGTGTCATTCATATCAATAAATGGGTACAATGAGAAAAATAAATGGATACGATACAAAGATAATCAAATCATACAAACCTGAAAAAGCCATCCTAAAGCAGCCACAAGAAGTAGTTTGTTCAAGAAACAAGTTTCTTCATCTCTTACCAGTAAATTGCTCCTATTTAAAGTAAATATATATTAGTTATTTATTATGTACCAAAAAAAATTCCAGCCAAACCTATGAACCTATGACGCCTTCCTTTTTTAAACTTCAACTTTGTTAAGCTGTTGTTGCTGTGGTATTTGTTTCTCCCGACTTTTGTTCAGGGTATGTAAACCAATGCAGTGGGATAAAAGCCAACCAATGTACTACAGTATCTCTTATATATATTTTTCTTCTGGTTCGTCCTGCTTCCCCTCAAAACCAGTCCTGCCCACACGCAGCCGACACGGCATTTCTCGATTAGCGTTTGCTTCCATGGGTGCACAGATAACATAACCTCTTGGCCACGGACCATACTGATTTAAAATACATGGGCAAATTTATCACCAACTCTCTCCCCTAAGTGTTAACACTTCTACCTCTCTAGGATATGGACAGCTGTATGTTTTTGACATGGCGCAAGCTACTTAAGTATACGCTTACAAGATAAAGCAAACTCTTCATGCAGCGAAAATTTACTTCTCCAGCTAGTTTCTATGCTCACAGCCATCAACCTCTTCGCTAAATCATACAAACACATGCATAAAATCGCTCAGTCCAATCCAACAGCATCTGTACGAATGGTTTTCAAGGAAAACCCTGGGCAGGATTTACTACGATACAGTGCCCCGACATGTCACACCGATGTTGCAGCGACTTTCGTTGGAGAAGATGGCGAACCCCTGCCAAAAGGGACATTTGCATCTATCCCAGAGGCAACTCCTGTAAACAGATTTACACGCTCAATATGAATTGCAATCCTATGGTTTACCCACTTTTATTCCTATACGGAGACATTGGCTGCCACAAAGATTTACAACATTTTCCCGATAAAAGAACCACCAAGCGAATAAGGCTTACTCAATGTCAATTTTACACGTACAGATTAGCAATGAGGAATACATTTAGTATTTTGCACTCCAGCGGCAAACTACTCCAACAGTACGTCGTAGATTCGTATGTTAAAACAGAGGGTGCACGTCTCAACTATCTCAGATTAGATCAACAAGATTTGCGCGTGGAACAATACAAAGGGACTGTCAGACGCACTACAAACAAATGCTGAAAAACAACAACGTACGTGTAGGCAAAATGATCATATTACCGTCCACATTTCCAGGAAGTCCAAGATACATGCAACAAAACTAGCAGGATGCCATGGCCATAGTACAGAAATTCGGACAGCCAAAGCCCTCACTGACTGACTCATCACTAATTCTCCAACTTCCCGTATGGGTGGAAGGCTGAAATTTGGCAGGCTCATTCCTTACAGCTTCCTTACATAACTTGGGCAGGTTTCATTTCAAAATTCTATGCGTAATGGTCATAACTGGAAGCTATTTTTCTCCATTTACTGTAATGGAGTTGAGCTCGAAAGCCGTGGGGGAGTTTCGTGTGACATCATCACGCCTAATGTAATCCGCATTGAACTGACTGTCAGCGCAGTACTGTAGAAAACCAGGAAGAGCTCCAAAAAGAGCTGAAGAAAACATGCATTATATAATTGAGAAGGCAGCGAAACAATAAGAAGCGAGCGAGTGACATATACAACCATATTCATGAGTGCTGCTACTTCGGAAACAAAGCATGGTGTAAACCTAAAGTTTAAATTAGGTTCATAGACAGGCTGCCGCTGGCATTTGTCATGCCCACGGGTAATGCGGGATACAAGTTTAATGAGAGGACGCAGGATATAAACGAGAGTTTTGATCACTTTGTAACTAAGTTAAAATTGCACGTGAAGGGCTGTGCTTATGCAAATTCCGAGAGACTGTGTTTGTGGGGGATTGACAGTTAAAGGGTAGGGAGTCACGTCATCATCTCCCCTCCCATTCACCTCATTTCGCTCTGAGCTAAGCTCCGCAGCTAACACAGTCTTACGGAAGCGACTTTGTGACGCTGCCACCAAATACTCACAGAAAAATCCAAATTCCAAGTTAATACACACGCTGTCTCTAGAGTTTCTCCACACTCTAAATCCTCCAGGCACTACTTACAAAAGGTTACATTGACAATCGTGTTACGTTATTTTTAAAATGCTTCCTTTTCTTAGCACAAGCACAGCTGAGAAACTTCGATGCATGTGCTCCATAAGGTGTTAAAAAATCATGCATTTAATTACACTTTGCATTACAAACAAAGGGGAACTTCTGTCAATGCATGATTTCCTGGTACAACGATTATCAATCAATCAATCAATCAACATTTATTTATATAGCACATATTCATACAAAAAAATGTAGCTCAAAGTGCTTTACAAAATGAATAGAGAAATAGAAGACACAATAAAATATAAACATAAGTCAACATTAATTAACATAGAATAAGAGTAAGGTCCGATGGCCAGGGTGGACAGAAAAAACAAAAAAAAACTCCAAAGGCTGGATTACATTGATCAGCGCTTCCCGATTCATTTTACCCTCGCACACCCTTGGTTTGAGAAGAAGTATGAAAAAATATGAGGTTAACACAGAAAAACAGATCACCAATTGAAGATTTATGAATAATCGATTCGTCATCAATAATTGTTTTGGTAAAGCCATACTCAGTGTAATCCTCCTTCCATTTTATAATTTTTCCACCACTAGCCATGATTAAATGAACGGTAAAAAAGTAAGAGCGAAGCAAGGGTGACTTATTCAGGCAGGCAGGCGACAGCTCAATAGCTCGAATTTGGATATAAGTAGGTTCTATTTAGTCGCCAGAAATATCTTTGTTAGGAATGGAATTTGAATTTAGTCTTTAAATTTCTATGGTAAAGAAAAAGTTATGCAATGATGACTAAATTTAACTATATAAAGTCAAAACTTGTATATATAAAGTCATTCCCGAATATATAAAGTCAAATCTTGAATATATAAAGTCAGCGTCGGAATATATAAAGTAAGCGCTGCAATATATAAAGTCAAATCTTGAATATATAAAGTCACCGTCGGAATATACAAAGTCAATGCTGGACTATCCATCCATTTCCCAACCCGTTGAACCCGACCATAGGGTCACAGGGGTCTGCTGGAGCCAATCCCAGCCAACACTGGGCGAAAGGCAGGAACCAATCCTGTGCAGGGCACATGCATCATTTTCAAAACATTAACTGAACAGTGTTTTTTTAATTTATTTTTCTGAATACGTTTTTGTTAACTTAGTTCAGTTCAGAGTCGTTTCAATCAATAGATTTTGACTTTCACTTTATATATTCAGGAGTGAGTTTATATACTCCGATGTTGACTTTATATAATCAGGAATGACTTTATATATTCCAGCGCTGACTTTATATATTCAAGTTTTGACTTTATATATTCCAGCGCTCACTTTATATATTCTGACTCTGACATTATACAGTATATTCAAGTTTTCACTTTATATATTCCAGCGATGACTTTATATATTCAAGTTTTGACTTTTATGTATACCGACGCTGACTTTATATATTCAAGTTTTGACTTTATATATTCTGACGCCGACTTTATATATTCACAAAATCAATGTATTTGCCTGTTTGGCACCCCATAGTATATGTGTGTGTGTGTATATCAGCAAAAAAAGAAACGTCCCTTTTTCAGGACTGTGTATTTCAACAATAATGTTTTAAAAATCCAAATAACTTTACAGATCTTCATTGTAAAGGGTTTAAACAATGTTTTCCATGCATGTTCAATTAACCATAATCAATTAATTAACATGCACCTGTGGAATGGTCATTAAGAACTTAACAGCTTACAGAAAGTAGGCATTTAAGGTCACAGTTCTAAAAATGCAGGACA